>NW_004797567.1:573869-575230 GCF_000002075.1 Aplysia californica | reverse complement strand
TCACATACATAAATACACACACACGCATACACACATAAACACAAACACACACACAGCACAGACACACACACACACACACACACACACACTCACACAAACAAACAAACAAACACACACACACACACACACACACACACACACACAACGACACACGCATACGCACCACACCGCTCCGGAAACAAACATTCAGATTCAAAGCAAAATCGAAACCCACTAGCGATACCCGAGAATAAGGCTTTCACTTTTCACACGAACAAACTTCTGGAGAACTACAAAGAATATGCTAACACGGAAGGACTTCCTTAACGAGCCATCACCCCAACAAACACAATAAAGAAAAGACCTAGATCTAACCCTAACCCTGACCCAACCCCTACCCTTACCTCTACCCCTACCCTTAACCCCTACCCCTACCCTTACCCCTACCATTACCTCTACCCCTACCCTACCCTTACCCCAAACCCTAACCTTCTATTCTACTCTGTTTCATAGTGGTCGTTCGTTACGGAAGTCCTCTCGAAAAAACATGATACATCCATTGCGTGAGGACAAAATCTTACAGAAGTAGAAGGAAACAACGAAGTTGTTGCTTTCCAACGAGCACAAAAAGAAACAGTGTCTCGCACACAGCCAAAGACAGGACTGACGCGTCCCGTCACCTCTCAATAATATTCCCGCACTTGCGAAATTGACGACAATAAAAGTGACACTGGCATGCAATAGCCTCGGTGAACCCTTATACTACACAACCTACTAGATAGACAACCGCTCGAAACCGGAGGGTGTAACTCGACACCCACCACCAATTTTGCTGCATAATATGTGAGACATCGTGGTGAAATCAGGTGCTCGTCAAAATAATAAAATCGAAGAAACAGGCATTTTTCCTCCAGTTTGACAATATTTATCGAATTTTTCTTTTTTGTCTAAACACCTTTTATATACACATAAAAACATATTTCTATGTGAAATCTATTTTTTTAAAACGTTGAATAATCGCTTAAAATATGTATATTCTCAGTTGTCAATGACTCTCAAGCTATAGTACTCACCATATTTTGGCGGCCATTTTCTCGCCAATTTTTCCTCTGAAACAAGGCGACCCCCACTTCCTTCATTCTCAAATATCTCGACTTCTACTCAAGATAGAAGGATGGGTTTTTTTCATAGCGGGCAAGACAAAGAACAAGCTTTAAGATGATACCAATAATTCCACACGCCCACAAATTGACGAGCGCCTGATTCCTCTGCGTCGTGACACATATTATCCCATCCGTCGTGCTATCGATGTCTGTCCCATCGCCTGCTGTCTGTCTGTCTGTCTGTCTGTCTGTCTGTCTGTCTGTCTGTCTGTCTGTCTG
>NW_004797567.1:567052-570045 GCF_000002075.1 Aplysia californica | reverse complement strand
GGGGGGTTACAGTATGTCCCCGTTTTAACCCATAATATGATATTTTGCAGTTAGGTTTAAAACTTTCTTGAAAATAATTGACTTGCGACAGTTTTAGTGGCTATATGTAGGATCTGCAGCAAATAATACGCAGTTTGACGCCCAAAGCAGTGCATCTGCGAGCGGGAGTGCATCAACGAATAGTTCCTGGGCGCTCGTCGGAGACGTCTCCGAATATCTTCTGCCTCGTCAGCCTGGGTGGGATCAATAAAGGGAAGGAAGCGATAAATTGCCCAGCCTGGTGATTACATGGGAAGGCGAACAAAACCTTACCTCCCCTTGGTAAAATCGACAACTGCTTAAGTTTAGTAAGTGTTTTACGGCACTTGCAAGACAATAAGGTCATATAAATCTGACAACTGAATGAACAAAGAAGTTTAACCAAAATGGGTGAAATGGAATAGGTTTAACGCCCCTATCAACACTGTTAGGGGCCCTTTAAACGTACAGGTCATTCATCGACAAACTGTAGGATGTCGAAAGAATGGCTGGGATCCTGTCAACTTCGCTGTTAAACTGAGCGTAGAAACGAGCAATCCTCTCGATATCGAAGGGTTTAGCCACCAGATATCTGCCAGATATTGGCCGGCCCGCCAAATTTTCCTAAACATTGACCAAATTGTAAAAATAATAAGATTTTCGTGATCAGCGACCCAAAATTTGTTAAAATCACGCGGAGAACGCAATTTAATATCGCATTACCAAGTAAATTCTTTTCGTGTGACTGACACTTCAAGGATAAAAAAACCCGGTACATCTAAACTCTAAACGGAACTTCTCTCTTCGACAAACGGTCAGTTTTTCAGTGGATGAACTGCACGTGTAAAGGGGTCTTTAGGTTATTTAAGAGGCAGGACCCTCGAGTTTAAATGTCCATCTCCAAAAGGTCCGAGCCAAGTGAGAAATTCGAGTAAAGTGCCTTTCCCAAGGACACAACGTCGGACCTAGCTGGGGCTCGAACCTTCGAACCACACAAAGGTGGACAGACTACAGTTGATTCTAGTAAAGAAAAGCACATCCACACGACAATGATCATTTTAGTGCTAGAAAAAAGAGTGTGTGTGTGGGGGGGGGGGAGAGAGAGAGAGAGAGAGAGAGAGAGAGAGAGAGAGGGGGGGGGGGGGAGAGACATACAGAAACACCAAAGGGGAAGTAAAGAGGCGGCGCCCTCCAACGACAACAGGTGGACAAATTTATTTTTTGTTCATACGAGTTTTACGGCACTTGCGACACAATAAAGTCATATAAGTTCCGAAGATTAAAGGTGTTACAAGGAGAAAACCACACCAGAGCACCCGCCAACCATCATTATTCGAATTTTGATTTTTTTTTTTTTTTACAAAAAAAACAAAAACCCAACAACAATGTAGGTATTTTACGTCCCCAAAGGCAAAATTTTGATCATTTTGGACACGAGCTTCCGACCTTGCCTATGAGGGCCAACTCCAGGCTGAGGAGGGTACGACGTTCACCCAAGAAAGACCGAAATACACAATGCACTCATGAAAAATTCTCCCCACTCGGGAATCGAACTCGAGTCTCCAGAGGGCCACAGCCAAGCACCTACCCGTTACACCAAAGACGCCAGGTCGCACCCTGGCGGCTGCCCAATTTTTGTTTTAGCTAGAGTTTTGCGGCACTTGCAACACAATAAGGTCATATAAGAGCCGAAGATTAGAGGTGTTAAAAGAGAGTAACAAACATAAAAAAGGAGGAGAGATAAAGACGATAGTAGTTTGATAGGAAAGAAGGGGCAAACCACACCAGAGCACCCGCCAACCTCCCAATTTTGAACTAATTCCGCCACGAACACGAATGACTTTATTTGGTATCCCGAGGAATGAAGAAGCACGGTCTCCAAAATAACCCGGGCTGTATCAAGAAAGGAATTTACATTCGATATCGAAGAAAAAACTAGATAATCCCTTATGCCCATGCACGATAAATCCTTTCTACGAGTAATTGGTTGCTTATACGGACAAGCGGACTAAACCAGATTTCGGGGGTTTCCACAAATCTTGACCTACACCAAAAGTGGGCATTGCCCTACCCTATAGGAGAAGTTTGATTTCATTAGTGTGTATTTGTTTGGTTATGGAGAAAAGTCTCCTAGTCTTTTAACGAAACTGAACAAAGAGCCTAAACTTTACCTTCGATTTTTTCAAAACAGCAATTTTTCGGGATAGCCCGTTTGTGCGTAAAAGCGACCAAAGACGAGCAAAGTATGGGCGCAGGGGGTTCTCGGCTCCCTCTCAGCCATAAAAGGAGCTTCACAATATAAAAACTGACACAAAACACATATTCAAAACGAGTAAATCAGTTCAGTCTTAGCTGGAGTTTACGGCTTTTACGACACAATAAGTTCACATAATTACCGAGCATTACGAGTGTTACAAGACAGTAGATTAGACAAAAAACGAAGGAGGAGAGATAAGAACAAAAGACGGATTTTTAAAAATATTTTAGTAGAGGTTTCATGGCACTCGCAACACAATATGGACATATGAGCGCCAGAAGATTAGAGGTGTTACAAGAGAGTAACAAACATAAAAAAGAAAACGGGGAGATAAGGACGATAGATGTTTGACAGGAGAAAAGGAGCAAACCACACTAGAGCACCCGCCAACAACCCGCTAGAACTAGAATAGGCAAAAAAGGGAAGGGGAGGAGATAAGAACAAAAGATGTTTGACAGGAGAAAAGGAGCAAACCACACCAGAGCACCCGCCAACAACCCGCTAGAACTAGAATAGGCAAAAAAAGGAAGGGGAGGAGATAAGAACAAAAGATGTTTGACAGGAAAGAAGGAGCAAACCACACTAGAGCACCCGCCAACAACCCGCTAGAACTAGAATCGGCAAAAAAAGGAAGGGGAGGAGATATGAACAAAAGATGTTTGACAGGAAAGAAGGAGCAAACCACACTAGAGCACCCGCCAACAACCCGCTAGAACTA
>NW_004797567.1:565554-566412 GCF_000002075.1 Aplysia californica | reverse complement strand
TGTGTGTGTGTCAGTATTCTCAAGCAAATGCCGCCTCGCCCACAAACACAGCCGAGCAGCGCACTACGCAGTGCCACACAGTTCTGAAGTGGCAAAACAAGGATATTGCTACAACTTTTAATCAGACCAGAGACAGGCAAGAATCGATCGAGTCTCGAGTTACACTACGTCAGTTTTTGTTTTTCTTACAACTTTACAAGACAACAGCTGGAAGATTACTGCACTGTCACAGTTTACCACAACGTTTCTTTACCTGAAGGTGTAGCGTTTGGTATTTCCATATCGTTTTTGTTCAGTTAGTTTTAGTATAGGTTTTACCGTACGGCACTCGCAACGCATAATGTCATTATTATGAGCGCCAGAAGATTAGAGGTGGTGTACCAAGAGAGTAACAAACATAAAAAAGAAGAAGGGGAGATAAGGGCGATATATGTTTGATGGGAAAGAAGAAGCAAACCACACCAGAGCATCCGCCAACTACCCACATAGTTTTTGTTCGGTTGAGTAAAACGAAGAACGAAGACGTGATAATGATCAATAAGTGCTGGGAAAAAGTAAGACAGACAGTCGGGCATAATCAACTGAGGGAAAATACAAAAGTAGGGCCTACCAGTGGCGCCATCCAACCACCTGCTGATATATGGTCGCTTTTAAGGACACGCGGACTAACCTTGGGGTTTCCAGAAATCGTGACTTACACAAAAAGGGGACATTGCCCTACCTATAGGAGAAGTTTGGTTTCATTGGTGTTTATATTAGTTTGGTTATAGAGAAAAGTCTCCTAGTCTTTTAAAGAAACTGAGCAAGGGGTAAAAACTTTACCTTCGATTTTCCCAAAACAGCATTTTTCGGACCCCC
>NW_004797567.1:559484-565454 GCF_000002075.1 Aplysia californica | reverse complement strand
ACCCGTGTACTTAAAAGCGACCATATACATGTATAGTTTTTACACCCCAATAAACAAAGTAACGGTTGTTCACGATGTGGGACCTCAGACCCAATGACCGCCCCGACAGGACAAAGAAATTTAATTGAAGGGTCATGGACATGTTTTGGGAAGAATACGTTCTCGAAAAACTTGTTAAAAGACGGGACCAAGGTCGCTTGAAAAGCGCCAGAGTCCAGAGTGCCACCAACAGTACTTCCAGTGTATTTAGTATTCTACACTACATTCCAAGTCCGGTTGGGTTTTTTTCTGTTCCTTTGATTTCTTAAAGGATTTAACCCTATCCGTACGTCTTGTTTTACTATCGAACCCATACTACGACGTTGGGAACTCTGGGCCCCTGCCTTTCCAAAGAGGAAATTTACTCGCTAATCCGACCCGTACGCTTTGCATAGCTATCAAAATGATTTTTTGAGAAATACTAAAAGTTTTAAAGAGATCTTCGTACTAGAAGTATTCTAAAATGTGAAGAATACAACCCCGTGGGTACAGAATAACCCCAGGGCCTACGGGAACGAACCTTGTGCATCTTTTTTTGCATAATTTAGAGTCTTGGACCCGCGGTTCCTGTACTGTCAGATCTACCTACTCTGCCACGAGGTAGTTTGTGACTGCGGTCTTCCGAGAATCTGATTGTACCACTCCCCAACGCGAGGCGACGTGCCGGCACTTGGAAGGTAGTAAAGCAAGGCATCAAATGGTCGTACGCCGCGCTTCCACAAATTTATATACGGTTATACGGTGGATAATAACTAGCAACATCGTCGAAATCAATACTATCACGTAAAGATATACTACCACTTATGAAAATCTCCTATCGCACTCCCACCCGAATGTCACTGATACAAATACGCGAGGAAACAGTAATTTCCTATTTTGTCAACTTCGCCTTTTTCTACCGTAGACACATTATTTATGACGGACGGAGGCGTATAGCTTGAGACTTTCTTTGTGTGTTTTTGTTTCTATTGGGGGAGGGGGTGTGGGGTAACAGACGGTTAGTTCTATCGAAAACGCAATCTCTTTAGTTTTCGTAAGTGTTTTACGGCACCGGGCAGGTGCCAGTGCAAGGAAAAAGAGCAGGGGGCTCTCCTGGCCAAGAGGTTGAGGTGTTCGCCTTTCATTCAAAGGTCCCTGGTTCGAATCCGGGTTGCGACGGGAAAATTTTCTTTAGTAAAATTGTCTCTCTAGCAATGTTTTGTCGTCTGCTTTCGTCTCCACTTTCTGCCCCACCTCCTTTGCCCCCTCTCTGGGCTCCTGACTCTTTCTCCAACCTTTCAACTGTTACTCCTTGCCTCCTTTCCACTGCTGTCCTTTCAGCCACATCCCTGATCTTCTCGGACAAGGGCAAACAATCTCGGAGGTCCCGTGTGCAGGTTGCGCACGTTAAAAATCCCTTGGTGGTTCAAAATCGATAAGAGTAGACTTCGCCGCCACGCGGGCAACATTCAAAATTTCCTACTAACTGAAAATGTTCGGTGTGTCCCACGAACTCATATGACCTTATGCAGTTGCGAGCGCCGTAAAACACTTACCAATTTTTTTATAGTAGAGGGTTTTACCTCGCTCGCAACTAACACTTACCAAAAGAAAAAAAAAGAAAAGGAAGAAAAAGAGCAGGGTAAATCGCGTACTAAATCCGATGCCCTGACGTCAGTTTTGTGCCTCCGGCTAGCTGGATAGAATTGCTCATTACCCACGCTTTTTGGGTCGCTTAGGCGTTCGTCCGCTCACTTTTACAAGACCACATCCTAAACAGTAGTGAGAGCCGCATGGAAGAGTGTTTTAGTTTTAGTAAGAGTTTTAAGGCCCTTGCAACACAATAAGACCATAATAATGTAAGTGCCGACGATCAGAGGTGTTACAAGAGAGTAACAAACACAAGAAAGAAGGAGGGGAGACAGAGACGATATATTTTTTTATAGGAAAGAAGGAGCAAACCACACCAGAGCACCCGCCAACTACCCACTTGGAATACCGTGAGTGTGTGTGTGTGTGTGTGTGTGTGTGTGTGTGTGTGTATGTGTGTGTGTGTGTGTGTGTGTGTGTGTGAGTGTCTGTGCGTGCGTATGTATGTGTGTGTGAGTGAGTGTGTGTGTGTGTGTGTGTGTGTGTGTGTGTGAGAGTGTATGTGTATGTATGTGTGTGTGTGTGTGTGTGTGTGAGTGTATGTGTGTGTATGTGTGTGTGTGTGTACCTCACGCACGCAGGACGGTAAGAGATCGCGGCACAGACCACACAGCTCCGCCGGCCCCAACAACTGCTTGATCTGTGCTACGCCCACCTCGGGCTTGTTCTCCTCACAGGCGTCCGCTGTGTCTGCAGGTGGTGCAGATAGAGTGCGTGTTGGCGGACGCGGACGGTCGTGGGTCCTTTTCTTCGACGGCGTGTGGGAAGAGCTTGATGACCGATGTCGAGCAGAACGACCATTGTTGCGGACGGGTGAAGGTTGGTCGACCTCTGGTGCTCCGGTGGGGTAAGAGTGAGACTTCTCCAAAGTGACACGTTTGTGCGTCCGGGGAGTACTGTGGGAGAAAGGGGCGTGGTCTGCTGCTGTCTTCGGGGATTCCTGGGACGATTTCACTCCCTCTAAATTACCGCCACGAAGTGGTTCATTTGACATTAACAATTGACGACACGGTGTATCCAAGCTACGAAACAGAGGAGCATCAGAAGCACGGCGAGATGACACGTCCGGAGAGCGATGTCCAGACGTACTCATAACGTCCGGAGAGCTGAGCTCTGAACTACGACGAAGTGGTGCACTCGTAGGGAGACGAAATGACGACAACTCGGAATTACGACGAAATGACGACAACTCAGAATGACGACGAACAGACGGTATCTCAGATTGACGACGACCATCTGGCGCCACAGTGCGACTGAACGACGTCCCCGGAGTGGGCCCTGACGATGTGTTCGGCGCGGGTCGGGAGCAAATCCTCCTTGTGCTGTCGTCTCCATTGGGTTCACCTTCGGAACAGTTTATACCTGAATCTACAGCATCCTTTTCCCACAGTTCGGAAGACGCTTGCTCACAAGGAGTCGTATTCGTATCCTGGTTGTGAACCTCTGAAGGGCCATTGACACTTGTCTTGGTGGACTGAGCACTGCTTGAGCTTAGGTTGTACTCACGGGATGTCCTCACGGATAGCCCGCTTTCTGTCCTCAAGTCGCTCTCTTGAAACGTTGGGATCCACCTGTAAGGCCGCCTCGCGACGCCCCGGTCAAATGACCTGCGAGCCCTCTCGGTACAAGAACTCAGGACACGTTCGTTGTTGTCGTGCCGGGTTCGTCCACCAGGGTCACTCGGACACAGGTCCTCGCCCCTCTCTCTACTACACGCTTCAACAACTGCTGCCTCTGCAGTCAGCGATGTGATCCCATCTTGACAGGGTCCCTGATCGCCACAAGTTTCTGCTGTACTACGGGACCTCGTTCGCTTTGACCGGCAGCCGACCCCCGCCTCTCTGTCGTCAGCAAGAGTCCGAGAATCGCTCTCCTTGCCCATCATAGTTCTTGCTGAGTGCTAGTACTTCAAGGCGAGTCAGCACAGCAACCGCTATATTTTAGAAGGAACATATTCAGAAGCCAGTAACACCTGAAGTACAGGGCGCAGACGATACCTGTGCGACCGCAAAGCTCCATGCCACGTATCATACACCAACACCGCTTAAAGGGTAGCCAAAAGATTGTACTTTAAAACATTTTCCCCGCCGATTCACAATGCCATGAGGTCACATTTTACGTCTACAGGAGGTGACAAGAGAAAATGAACTTACTTCAAAATTGCATGGGGCCGTTTTTCCATTATAGAGATAGCGTCACTATCATATCACTCGGAATGTGTCCCCAGAGAAAGTAAATTAGTTCCACATGACTTGGGATACATTCCAAACGGAATAAGAAAAGGAAACTATATTAGTCGGGTTGGGGTTTTTTAAAATATGAACTGGGGAAATGTCCCTGAAGGAGCCAAAAAGAACACATGACTTTAACAAATAAGGACATGTCCTAAAAAGAACGATTACGTAACTTCCATATGAATAACGACGTGTTACTAAAGCAAGACCACGTTACTTTCACACATCCAAGAATATTCTCACTTTAAAAAGTCCAAATCATAACCAAAGTATGATTTGAAACACGTTTCACAAAAATTCACAAAGTAACTCGGCGGAAATGACTCGGAATGCGTCTAATACGGAAGGAATATCATATCCCCACAGAAAAGACCAAGCGTACTATCCATTTCTATAGATATATCCCAGCTGGCGCTGTCGTGCGTCTAACTGTCCCCTGTCAATCCTCACATCAGCCTTCAGTCACGGGCCTATCTATCGACTGTTTCCATTGTAAGTCAGTCCTAACTGAGCATGACTCAGTCGCTTATGTATGTCTACAATGTCGGGCCTCCTTCTTACATACGGTGTTAAGTTGTGCGAGATTTATCCGATCGAGACATCGAGAGAGAAAGAGAAAAAGAGAGAGGGGGGGGGAGAAAGAGAGTGCAAAAGAGAGAGAGAGAGAGAGAGAGAGAGAGAGAGAGAGAGAGGGGGGGGGAGAGGAGGTCACCAGCTACGATTGAAAAGATTCAAATCCGTGCGCATTACGGCGGTGATCTATCCAGGAGGGGTGGGCATACATCATAACACGCTGTCCGATATCGATTGTATTTATTGAGCTGTCTTTATGAGTGACACGCATGCAAGAGCATGTATGTGAGCATGAGTTTGCGAGAGAGTCTATAGTGTTTGAGGATGACGCATTATTGCTTCGATTATACACATCGTCGGAAAGAAGGTAACCGAGACTTCTTCTGCACACCACGAGAGGACGGGGTTGGGGTGGGGGTGGGGGCAAAGTAAAATAATTCTTTTTAAGAGCAATTCGTCCTATGAACACGCAAGACTATGATTATTACTTTCCTGCAATATTATTAAGAGAGGCTCCCCACACAACTTGGCACCTGTCGACGTAAAGACATGCCTACTGTGGTCTGGGTATCATCAGACAGGATTTGACGGGGAATCCATAAGGAAAACGTAAGGAAGGAAGACCAAAGATGACATGGAGGTGAGTGGTACAATCGGAAATGGAAAAGGCGGAGACATCATGAAAACAGCCAGAGAAGGATGCACAGGACAGGCTTCGCTGGAGAAATGTTGTTGATGGCCTATGCTCCACTTGGAGTTTTAAAAAAAGGGCTAGAGAGAGAAAGAGAGAGAGACAATGGTCTGGCATCAGTAGCAACATATGTATCTCCGACTTGGCCACTGGTTGGGCGATTGATTAACAAGAAAGCTATCCCTACAAGAACACAAAATTGAACTGAAGAACATAGTGGAAGTGACTATTGCTTTTAAATATGCTGGACAGTCATTGTAAACAAGAAAACTGCACGGTAAATGGTTGCAAGGTGACGATATTCTCACAGACAAGGAGGAAGTAATTTCACAGGAGATAAAGCACACCCGTAACCCATTTACCTTACACTGTACTCTCTCTCTCTCTCTCTCTCTCTCTCTCTCTCTCTCTCTCTCTCTCTCTCTCTCTCTCTCTCTCCCCTCTCTCTCTCTCTCCCCTCACTCTCTCTCCCTCCACTCTCTCTTTCTCTCTCTCTATCCCCTCACTCTCTCTCTCTCTCTCTCTCTCTCTCTCTCTCTCTCCCCACACACACCCATACACATTCAAATCCGGTATTCAAAGAGCTCGAATAGTATCCGCCCTATTCTTCGAAGCTTCGATGACGTTTCGTTCCCTGAAAATCTCACAGCACTACTCATGTTATACTCATATAATACTCGGTATAGAAGGACAGGGGCGTGCTATTACTATTATTGTCAGAATGAGGCCGATGGCCTTTTTATACTGATCATCTTTCTTTCGCCACGGTGCCGCAATAAACTCTCTCTCTCTCTCTCTCTCTCT
>NW_004797567.1:557644-559384 GCF_000002075.1 Aplysia californica | reverse complement strand
TCTCTCTCTCTCTCTCTCTCTCTCTCTCTCTCTCGGAAATGCACCGTGTGCGTTTAGCAATGATCTAAGAGCTGAAATTTGAAAGGATTCTAATGTCTCTTTCGCACCGAAAAACATCATGTTCAGTTTCGAACACAAACTGTCCACAAACATGTTCTAGTTACTTCAATGTCTTCCTTAGATGACGAGTTCAACAACTACAACATTTCTATAGTAATCATGCACCTAATGCTCAATGGTCCTAACTGTGTACTAATCAATACATTCGTCCCCTGCAATCCCTCAATTGGTCGCTTTTAAGGACAAGCGGGCTAACCAGACTCCGGGAGTTTCCAGAAAGCTTGACCTACACCAAAAGAGGGCATTGCTCTACCTATTGGAGAAGTTTGGTTTCATTGGTGTGTATATTTGTTTGGTAATACAGGAAGCTCTGCTTGTCTTTTAAAGAAACTGAACAAAGGGCAAAAACTTTACCTTCGATTTTCTCAAAACAGCATTTTTCGGGATACCCCCCTTGTGCTTTAAAGCGACCAATTATACCCTGGCTGTAAAACTCTCATAAAGGATGCAAGTCTTCGTGTTTTAAAACCCCTGACTATTTGTTGGCCTGGGCATCTTTCATCAATCCACCCATCCACTTACCGTAAATACCTGCTATTTATTTATCTTTTAGACAAACCCATTCATCAACTTCCCTTAATAACCAATAGTCTGACTGTCTCTCTGTCGGTCGTTATTTCTCCATCCAACGTCTTCAGCACTCCAAACTCCTCGTATCATTTCATCCGTATTTCTTTTGTATTTCCTCCCTTTCCTCCCCTTTTTAACCCCATCCGTACGTCATGTTTTACTATCGTATCCATACGACGTGGGGAACTCTGTGCCATCACTTTCCAAAGAAGAAATTTACTCGTTAGTCTGATCCGTACGCTTTGCATAGCAGTCTGTCAAAATGTTTGGGTTTTTTTAGAAATACTGAAAGTTTCAAAGAGATCTTCGTATTAAAAGTATTCTAAAATGTGAAGAATACAACCCCGGGGGTGCAAAACGACGGATAGGGTTAACAGTTCCCACATCCAACCCACACATTTTCCTCACTGCCTGTCGACGACAGTCCCATAATGGCCAGCCTCGCCTGCCTACAGCGCCCCATCTCCGAGCAAAAGAGGGACCTAATCAGACTCGCTGTGAAATCAGTCAGTCAATAAATTCGAAAACTGCCAAGCCGAGGCCTCACAAGGGCCCTTTCAGTGTTGACGATACCGCTTAGAGCGGTTTTCCTTCCTCTGCGCGGTCTTCCTTCTTCTACCGCGGTGGCGGGACCTGAAAAGGTCCGTAGCCCCTTGTCATCGATGTCCTGCTAACGAGCATTGGGTATGACAAGATTCAATTTTTATCCGTCTAGACGTCTTCTTAGACACGAGCGAGGAAGACAAGACTTCAGTCACAGGAACACAGAACGGTTGGGATTTGGTGGTGGTTGTGGTGGGGGGGGTGGGGGATATCTGTATGGGGGCCTGCTGACGATCAGCTCGAAGTTATCGAGGCCATTTTTGGTCTTTGTCTTGTCTTTTTTATAGGGGGAATGATGATGAAACTCTCTCTCTCCCCCCCTCTCTCTCTCGCTCTCTCTCTCTGCATCTCTCTCTACCGTCTCTCTCTATCTCTGTCCCCGTCTGGGTCTTTCTCTTACTCTATCTCTCCCCCTTCTCCCCTCCCCCCCCCTAAATCTCTCTCTCT
>NW_004797567.1:552088-555578 GCF_000002075.1 Aplysia californica | reverse complement strand
AGAGAGAGAGAGAGAGAGAGAGAGAGAGAGAGAGAGAGAGAGAGAGAGAGACAGAGAGAGAGAGACAGAGAGAGAGAGACAGAGATGAGAGCATGTCGTCATCGGGTATAAAGGCATCTCAGACGACTCACGAGACCATGCACACTGCAGAACGTTTCGTCCAAAATTCATTAAACATTGTTCTACACCTTTGAGAGCGGCCAAGTTGTCCTTCCACCATCAATGATTTATTTATAGAGGCACCAGCCACCCATGTCCAGGTGCTGTTTTAGCCTTAAGTTGTCCTCCATGGAACGCCATCCTCCAAAATAAAATGTGTTTGACTTCCTTGGTCACAATTTGGCCAATCATAAAAGGCTAGGCTAATACGCCCCCATCGTTTATGTATGCGCAGAATCAGCGGAATACAACAGGCCCTGACGGACTCGACTACCTTTATGGACTCTGGGGGTTAAATTTGAGGAAACAAAGCGGGTGTCATTTGATACAGTGCCAACGTAATTACCCGACCCGACCCGACCCAAGCCGATTTGATCATGTAATCAACTAATACGGGGTGCCCACTACGATGGGATCGGCCGATCGGGCCGATTGCAGAACTCGGTCGCCTCAAAAACAAATGTGAGGCATCATGGTGAAATCAGACACTCGTCAAAATAATGAAATTGGAGAAAATGGCATTTTTCAAAGGGTTTGGCAATTTTTATCGAAATTTTGTTTTTTGGCTAAACACCGTTTATATTTGTATGAAAATACATTTCCATGTGAATTTTACCGAAAACCCTTGTTTAAAGGCATAAAGTATGTAATTTTCAGTTTTCAAGGACTCTTAAGCTATTGAAGTTGCCAAACTTTGGTGGCCATTTGCTAATTAATTTAACCACTCAAACCAGGTTACCCCACCTTCTTCAATCGCAAATATCTCGACTTCTATTCAAGCTAGTTGGATATCTTTTCATTGAAAGCAAGGCAAATGCATAAGTTTTCATGTGATATCAATAACTCCACATGCCCAATAATTGACGAGTGCCTGATTCCACAACGTCGTGCCACAAATGTGGTTGTTTTCAGTTTCAGGCGATCTAGTCGGTCGATCAGCCCGATCCAGCCGTAGTGGGCACCCGGTAAAATGGGCCTGACGACCCAAGCCGATTTGATCGTGTAATCGACTAATGAGCCTAACGACCCAACAGGGACAGCAAGTGAAAACACGCGGGAGTGCGGTCAGGGAATTGTGGATAGTTCCATCAGCAATACGGCTTGTTACGCACCAAAAAGAGACGCGTAAGCGTATGAAGAGAGCATCTCTATAGTGTGGTCAAAAATAAATTCGTGGCGCAACTTATTGTCAAATAGCTCATTAACTATCGAACATAGATAAGAGAATGGGAAGAGATAAAGGAGGATACCTATTGTATAGGAAAGAAGGACAGCCAACCACAGCGCAGCATCCTTTAACCACTCAGAGACTCTTGACCAGAACTTTCCCCACTCTTAACTCGAAGTCAGGGGGCTCTCGTGGCCCAGAAGTTAAGGTGTTGGCCTCTCATTCAAAAGTACCGGGTTCGAATCTGTGTAGCCACCAAAAACTTTTCTTCTCTAAGAGTGTCTCCTTTCACCTCCTTTTCTGCTCTCTAGCAATGTTCTGTCGTCTGTTTCGTCTCTCCTATCTGGCCCCACCCCCTCACCTTCTTCGCCCCCTCCTCTGGGCTCCTGACTCTTTCTGCGGCCTTTCTACTGCTACTCCTTGGCTCCTTCTTACTGCTGTCTTTCAGCCACACCCTGACCTTCTGGTAGGAAAGATCTACACCTAGGCTTCTTGGACAAGGGTAAAAAATCTCGAAGGGCCCGTGTGCAAGTTGCGCACGTTAAAGATCCCTTGGTGGTCTAAAATCGATAAGAGTAGGCTTCGACGGCAACCCTGGCAAAATTCAAAATGTAATATCAACTGAAAAAGTTTAATGTGTCCCGCGCACTCATATTATGACCTTATGCAGTTGCGAGCAGCCTAAAACACTTACCAAAAAAACAAACAAACCCAACAACAACAAAAAACAACTTCAACTTCGAACTCGAAGTCTCGTCTCTAGCATGAGGCCGCAAAGCGCCAAAATGCTAGACCACAGACGCCAGTAATACCATAAAAGCTTCGAGCGTAATCTAGAACTATATCTAGTACTTTTTTTTTTTTAGAGCACTTGACAAAATTAGTTTGTAACCGCTAGATGGATTTTTCGACGTGGGTAATAGCCTGGTGGAATCTCTAGAATAGAGGTACAGACTGGCCAAAAAAAACCCACACAAAAAACCCCTGAACTTTTCGGACCACGTGGAAACATACGGGGTGAGGACAGATCAAATTGTGTGATGTATACAGTACAAAATATCCGGACAATTTCAGATACCCAGACGTCAGAATTTATCCGTCAAATTGGCACCTCTGTTAGTAGGTCAGAGTACGAAGAAACAAATGGACACGATAGCAGGCAGTTAGTGCACTGAAAAGGTAAAGTAAAGTTGTTCCCGCATCCGATCTGGACATTGGAGATTGCCTTGTTCGTGAGACAACTTCCTGGGCCTTCGATATATTGTGGTTGGGTGGCCAAGTTCCTTTCCGCGCTGCCTTTACTTCCCCAACTCGACGTCAGGTACCCATTACTGCTGGGTGGTCAGGAGGGGGGCGAAAAAAAATTCGTTTCCGAACAGAGGCTCGAACTCGGACTTTTCGCTGCGGTCACGAGCGCATTAACCGCTCTGCCACCGCATTCTCTAGTGAGAAGGTACAATAGATTTTTAAAAAGAAGAAAATATAAGGAATAGGACCTACCAGTGGCGCTCTTCAATCTTCCGTTGAGAAGGCAGGAATTTGATTAAAGTTTAACTAATGCACACTCAAATGTGAGGTGTGCTGACAAAATGAGTTACTTCTCGCAACCCACAAATGGAGGTATTTGCCAAAAATCAACACTAGGGTCAAATTTGTAGATTTTCTATTAATGCCACATTCTTTAAGTATAACAGGCCTTTTATTATTTCATACTTATAAATCGTAAAACTTGACTAATAAGCGTGATGTATCGATTTCCATAGGGCTCAGTTCTGAGAAGTAACTCATGTTGTCAGCACGCTTCACAAATAGAAGCCTGAGCTAGTTATGACTCCTGTGACCGATTGACCCAATAAATGTCCAGCAGCTATCACACAAAGACACCTACATTCTTGTTTGTAACATCTTTTCTTGTCTAAAATATCGGGGGCATGCCAGGTGGACATGTTTCTTTAACCCCACGCATTTGACTCAGGAGTACCACGGACGTATGGAGAGACAGAAAGAGAGAGATAGAGATAGACAGACAGAGAGAGAGAGAGAGAGAGAGAGAGAGAGAGAGAGGGGAGCAGAGAGGAGAGAGACAGACACAGACACACAGACAGACAACAATTAGTTGGGACATTTGAACAACCGTCTCTGATTTGAATTAAGTCTTTACTG
>NW_004797567.1:548624-550009 GCF_000002075.1 Aplysia californica | reverse complement strand
TTCCAATCATCCCAATTCGTCTCTCTCTCTCTCTCTCTCTCTCTCTCTCTCTCTCTCTCTCTCTCTCTCTCTCTCTCTCTCTCTCTCTCCTAAATATAAATCCCCCCCCCCAAACACCTTAAACATGTAACGTCTAAATTTCAACGTTTTCTTCTAAAAAGTGAGATTTACCAAGACAGAGTAACTTGTTTAGTTTTCGTAAGAGTTTTGCAACGCTTGCAAAACAATAAGGTCATAATATAATTGACGAAGAATAGATATCTTACAAGAGAGTAACATACACAAAAAAGAAGACGAGATCAGGACGATAGATGTTAAATTTGATAGGAAAGAAGGAGCAAACCACACAAGAGCACCCGCCAACCACAAACAGAATAACTCGGTAGGCTATATTGTACAGCAATTGGAAACAATCGATCCGAAACAGAAGACATAAAATTACCATTTTTATTGAAAACCTTCACAAGTCTGAAAGTTAGACGTGCGTACGAGAAGAAAATTCATTACACAATACATTTCCACTGTTTCTATGACACTATTGTTGTGTGCACATTCACTGTCGTTCCTCACTTCAAACGGTCAACAACAGAATTTGTTGCGGTATTTGTTTTGTTTTTTTTAATTTGTCTGCTTGACATGTTATTATGTGGTCGCTTTTAAGGATTAGCGGGCTAACCCAGATTTCGGGGGATTCCAGAAATCTTGATCTACACCAAAAATGGGCATTGCCCTACGTATAGGAGAAGTTTGGTCTCATTGGTGTGTATACTTAGTTGGTTAAAGAGAACACACTCCTTGTCTTTTAAAGAAACTGAACGAGGGGCAAAAACTTTACCTTCGATTTTCTCAGAACAGCATTTTTCGGGATAGCCCCCTAGTGCTTAAAAGGGACCATATGTCTCTCTGAATTAATCGACATGTATTATCTCTCTCTCTCTCTCTCTCTCTCTCTCTCTCTCTCTCTCTCTCTCTCTCTCTCTCTCTCTCTCTCTCTCTCTCTCTCTCTCTCTCAAACATATAAAGTCTAGATTTCAACATTTTCCTCTATGAAGTGAGATTTACCAAGACAAAACAACTTGGTATGTTATATTGTACAGTGATTGGAAACAATCGATCTGCAACAGAAGACATAAAATTACCATTTTTATTGAAAACCTTAACAATTCACAATAAATCTGAAAGTCAGAAGTGCGTGGAGAAGAAAATTCATAACACAATACATTTCCACTGTTTCTGTGACACTATTACCATGTGCACATTCACAGTCGTTCCTCACTTCATACGGTCAACAACAGAATTTGTTGTGGGTTCTTTTTTTGTTTAGTTTCGTCTGCTTGACATATCTAAATCAATCGACATCTCTCTCTCTCTCTCTCTCTCTCTCT
>NW_004797567.1:544487-546284 GCF_000002075.1 Aplysia californica | reverse complement strand
GGTGGTGGTGGTAGTGCTGTTGCTATTGTTGTCGTTGTTGTTGCTTTTGTTGTTGCTGTTGTTGTGGTTGTTGTTGGTGTTGTTGTTGGTGGTGTTGTTGTTGTTGGTGTTGTTGTTGTTGGTGTTGGTGGTGGTGATGTTGATGTGGTTGTTGTTGTTGGCCAAACCGCACTAAGATGGATACATGCAATGGCCCAGCAGAAAGACAGATGAACATTGTTCAAATACGGGAATGGAACTCGGGCCATCTGCGTAGATATATGAAAGAACTTACTCGCGTGTACACGTGACTCTACGTTTGTATGTAAAAACAGCGGTTAGTATAACGTTACATCTTTCTGACAGTGTAGCATTTCCTAGGACCCCCTCCCTTCCACCTCCTCCTCCCCAAACCTATAATATATACCGAAAAATAAGGTCCCCCCCCCCCCCGCTCCTCCCTAGGACAAAGCAAAAAGCAAACAAACCTAAAGGGGGAAAAAAGTGATCACACAAGTATCATCCACCTCCCAATCTTCCTTGTAAAATATGCTCACCATATTATATCGTTGTAACTCCGATCATATTTTAGGAAACAGATTGTCTCGATCCACTCTGTCAGGCCAACGCGGTACATAGCATTCGAGCAGACAGACGGATAAAAGCGTTAAACATTAATAACCCCACATTTGGGGATCAAACGTACGTCTTCTGTGTGAAAAATGCATGGACCGTGTTTTGAAATGAATCCTCTATTGAAACCCTTTTTTTGAAAGTGAAAAACGCGGATAATTTCAGAAATCCGGACTTTATTTTCGGATACCAAAGACGTTTTTTAAAAGTGAAAAATGCGAAAATTTTCAGAAATCCGGACTTTATTTTCGGATCTCCAGATTTCATTCTATCTTTGTAATAAAAGTAAGATTTGTATGCCACTTGCAACACAATTAGGTCATGCAAGTATCGAAGATTAGAGGTTCTACAAGAGAGTAACAATCAATTTTTAAAAAACCAACAGAAACAGGAGAAATAAGGACGACAGAAGTTTGACAGGAAAGATGGAACAAACCACACAACAGCACAGGGTAACCACTCTCTCATTTTATCAAAGCCAGGGAGGTCAATATTGTTACTACTTAGGCTTCTGTAAGTCCTGATCAAGGTCCTAATTTTAACCCGACTTTCTTAACTCTCATTTTCCCTTTCAATGGTAAAGCTTATTTGTTACCATTTCTACAACACTTATACCAACGTCAATAGTTTGTTTTAGTAAGTGTTTTACGGCACTTGAAACACAGGTCATAAGAGTGCCGAAGATTAGAGGAGTTACAAGAGAGTAACATACACAAAAAAGAAGGAGGGGAGATAAGGACAGCAGATGTTTGACAGGAAAGTAGGAGCAAACCACAAACCAGAGCACCCGCCAACCACCTACGTCAATAGTTTATTGTTCTGCAGGGTTACAAACATCAATAATGCCACCGATGCCAAAGGCTTACTTTTATTAGTATAAGAACTAAAATATCGACGTTACTACTAAAAATCAATAGATAGTTTTACAGTGCTGACAATCTGCTTCACGATTTAACACCAACTTATACAGCCACGAAAGTCAGTGAGCACGACAGCATACACCAAGCAAAACACTTGGGACTGTTTTTGTGTTTGGTTTGTTGGTTGTTTTTCGTTGTTGCTTTTTTTTGGGGGGGGGAGGGGTTTGTTGGTTGTTCTTTTTTGGTTGTTTTGTTCTTGTGTTTTTGTTCGGTTTTTTTTTGTTTCATTGTTTTGTTGTTGTTTTATTGGTCTTTTTTTCTTTTT
>NW_004797567.1:541393-543138 GCF_000002075.1 Aplysia californica | reverse complement strand
AAAAACTTCAGCAGAGATCAGCGAGCTCTTTAATTTCACCACTGAAAATTTCTGACATTTCGAGAAGAAAATTTCCGGCGCACGATTCGAAGTGCTGTCATTCTGTCATGGACTTGCGTCAAGAGAAAACTCTGGCCCCGCCCCTCTCGACCGCCACTGATTGCTGCGCTCGTTTTCCCAGTCTTAAGGACAAAGCTTTGACTTTGGTCGTCTCTGATAACAGGGCCACTCTTCTTAGCGATCGCGTGTCCTTAGAATACCATATAACAATATGCCATTTTTAAAACCAGCATCACTTGCAAAGGTCAAAGGTATGTACACCGAGGGCCCTCTACATACAAAGGAAGGTACAAGACAACTGTTGGGGGGAAGGATGGAGACTGCGACAAGACCGACCACAAAAAACAACATGAAAACACAATTGGTCGCTTTTAAGGAAGCAAAATACTGAAACAATAGAAAAACAGAAGCAAAAACAGAAACGGAAACGAAAACACTCACGGAATCGGAGGCTGTGTCACTGTGCCTGAACGGCTTCCGTGTGGTGTCTAGACTCATGGTTCTGGGGAGTTCTGGAGTCAACGTCCGGGGTGTTAGGGGGTGAAAGGGGTGGGGGGTGGGGGTGGGGAGAGGACCCTCAGGAGGATGAGTCCGTGTGTGTAGTGTTGTGTCCACCGTCGATAAGTATTACTACAACGACAACGACAACGACGACGACATCAGCAGCCACAAACTAGAGGCCGAAGAATGCATGGATCCGGCGCGGCTTGCGGCGACAACAGTGTGTGTCCAGTTCAGGGCAGCGACCTAGACAAAGGTCGACTGGCTCATGATCTCTACTGTAATGAAGGCCTGATCTTACAACCTAGAACGAGAGAAACAAACAAGCAGGTCAAAACCCAGAAAATAACAGGGGGGGTGGCAACAATCCTTTTGCCTTAAATATGAATGTACTTGTACAATTGTAAGCGTGCAGCTGAAGAGTTCACTGACAACACAATCGTCATTCAGTAATAGGAAAGTTTATGTAAATAAGACGACAAAGAGAAGAGAAGGGGTTAAAGGTCACAGGTATGTACATTGAGGGCCCTCTAAACACAAAGGAAGGTACAAGACAACTGTTGAGGGAAAGGGTGGCGTTTGAGACAAGACCGCTCACAAAAACAACGTGAAAACACGATTGGTCGCTTTTCAGGACAAGTGGGCTATCCCGCAAAATGCTGTTTTGAGAAAATCGAAGGTAAAGTTTTTGCCCCTTGTTCAGTTTCTTTTAAATACAAAGAGAGTTTGTTTTGTTTTTCTATACCCAAACAAATATACACACCAATGAAACCAAACTTCTCTTATAGGTAGGGCAAAGCCCAATTTCGATGCACGTCAAGATTTCTGGAAACCCCTGAAATCTGGGTTAGCCCGCTTGTCCTTAAAAACGACCAAATACAAAGGAAGGTACAAGAAAACCGTTGAGGGAAAGGGTGCTATCTGCGACAAGACCGACCACAAAGACAACATGAACACACAATTTGAACACTGCAGACAAGTCTGGCTTCCTGTCAGAAAGCGACGGTGAGAGAGCGAGAGGGAAAAGAAGAAGGCTGGACAAGAGAAGGCGAGGGAGATACAGGGGATAGGGACAGAACAAAAGGAGAAAAAAAGTCAGAAAGAGAGAGAGAAAGAGAGAGAGAGAGAGAGAGAGAGAGAGAGAGAGAGAGAGAGAGAGAGAGAGAGAGAGAGAGAGAGAGAGA
>NW_004797567.1:535520-540760 GCF_000002075.1 Aplysia californica | reverse complement strand
AGAGAGAGAGAGGGGGGGATGAGGACGAGTAGACAGGGAAGAGGGAGAATACATAGACACAATTATGTCCAAGTGGAGAAAGGACAGAGTTAACACAACGGGCAGAAGCAGCAGCCAGAAGAAAAGAAAAGAAGTTTTTTAGCAAGAGTTTTGCAGCACTTGCAACACAATAAGGTCATATAAGTGCCGGAGATTAGAGCTTGTTACAAGGGAGTAACCAACATAAAAAAGGAGGAGAGATCGGGACGATAGATTAGTTTAGAGTAGGGTTTTACGGCACTCCCTATACTAAACTAATCTATCGTCCTGACCTCGTCTCCTTCTTTTTTTAATGTTGGTTACTCGGTTGACAGGAAAGAAGAAGGAAACCACACCAGAGCACCCGGTAACCACCCACAAGAAAAGAAGTAGGACGTACTAGATGCGGGCCCACCAACCAGCCGCCGATTACACGCGCGCTTTTGGCCACCGCGTCATAATGAGGTGAACAGAAAATAATAATTAGCTGTTGGTTGTAGTCATAAGTCCCACTACCTGCGGATGCCAACCGTTCATCAATAGTGTAATTCAGCACGTTATGCAACCATCTATAAAACAAAAAGGTAAGCGGCTATGGAGACCACTTATCTCCCTGTATGTGATATCTCATTACAGTAATTTGCAGGCGTATTACCCAGCACGCAAGCGGCATGGTATTATTATCATTCGTTGTATGATATATTATAGGTTTTTAACCCTACCCGTACGTCGTGTTTTACTATCGTATCCATACGACGTGGGGAACTCTGTGCCACCACTTTCCAAAGACGAAATTTACTGGTTTATCCGATTCGTACACTTTGCATAGCAGTCTGTCAAAATGATCTTTGGAGAAATACTGAAAGTTTCAAATAGATCTTCGTACTAGAAGTATTCTAAAATGTGAAGAAAACAACCACGGGGGTACAAAATGACACCAGGGCGTACTGATAGGGTTAAACTGTCCTTTCGTGTATATAGTTAATGTATGGTTGTGAAAGTTCTTCTTTATGTGGTTGAACTGGTTTTTCTTGTTTCTGTGAAATATTTTTTCTTGTGTGAATGATTATGTGATTGGTGTAAAGCGCTCACAGCTTATACTAGTATGGGATAGAGCGCTATATAAATGCTATTATTATTATTATTATTACTATTATTATTATTATTATTATTATTATTATTATTATTATTATTATTATTATTATTGTTATTATTGTTATTATAATTATTGTTATTATTGTTACTATTATTATTGTTATTATTATTACTATTATTATTATTATTATTATTATTAATTTTTTATTATTATTATTTTAAAACTAACTATAAATTCCAACTTTTGGCAGTTTTCGGCACAGCTGTTACGGCTGGAATTAGATTTTTAAAAATCATCCATTAACTCCCAGATTTATTACGGTTAACACACCTGTGTTTCCTGGAATTTTCGTTACATTGTGAATTAACTCCCAGCTGTTTTCACGACAGAAATGCACTGCTTTCAAAGCGATTCAGAAACATCAGAACAGGGGGAAATGGAGTTACTACCAGATAGTATGCTAGCACTACTGTAACACGCTCAGAAAGAGCGGTAAAAAAGGAAGACTGTGTGCCCTCAAGCTGTGACGATACACATATATATATATATTATTTTTATTTATATATATATATATATATATAGTTTTTTTCAACTGTCCTTTAGTGTATACAGTTAATGTATGGTTGTGAAAGTTCTTCTTTATATGGTTGTACTGGGGGGGGGGGGGGTTTCTGTGAAATATTTTGTTCTCGTGCAAATGATCATGTGATTGGTGTAAAGCGCTCAGAGCTTATACTAGTATGGGATAGAGCGCTATACAAATGAAATCTATTACTATGGAGTTACTACCAGATAGCAGGCTAGCACTCACTACACGCTCGGATGGAGCAATGAAAAGGGAGGCTGTGTGTCCTCAAACTGTGGCAATACACCACACGACTGGCCACGTCAATGGTTTTTACTTATTTAATTTGTTTGTTTGTTTGAGTAGGTGTTTTACGGCACTATCGACTCGGATTAGGTCATGCAAGCGCTATCTATTTGTTTTAGTTTTAGCTAGAGTTTTACTGCACTTGCAACACAAAAAGGTCATATAAGTGCCGAAGATTAGAGGCGTTACAAGGGAGTAACAAACCCGAAAAAAGAAGGATGGGAGATAAAGATGATAGATGTTTGATAGTAAAGAAGAAGCAAACCACACCAGAGCATCCGCCAACCCCCCACTTTGATTTGTCTGTTTGTTTGTTTGTTTGAGTAGGTGTTTTACGGCACTATCGACTCAGATTTGGTCATGAAAGGGCCATCTATGTATCAGATATAAACTATTATAGTTAAATAAACGGACATGATAACGACTGCTCTGCCTTTGGGGGAAATCGAAACGACAGGGAGAAACAATAAAAAATAAATAATAAAAGCGTCTCTGGGGAAAATCAAAATAACAGTGAGAAATAAAAAATTAACAGTAAAATAATATTAATAATAATAATTGCATTTATATAGCGCATATCCATGCTCAAGAGCATGCTCTATGCGCTTTACAACTATTATTACCCCAGCAGACCCTCTGAAAACACTCAGAAACATTCTCAGCTTCCGCGGAAGCATACAGAGCAAGCTGCGGACTTCACGCGCTCAAACACTATCAAACTGACAAGATCTTTCACTGTCTATAGCCGGGTATCCATTTCCACCTGGGTGAAGAGAGGAAAATTAGTGTAAAGTGCCTTTCCCAAGGACCAACGTCGGGCCCCTGACGGGATTCGAACCCACGACCTTACGGTTGCGAGTCCGAGAGCCTAACCACTAGGCCACCGACCCATCACTCCAACCATACTGATATGTCGTGATTTGTGCTGACAAAATGATTTACTGCTCGCGATCCAAGAATGGAGATATCGGCTGAAAATCAACACGGGGGTCAGATTTATAGATTTTCAGTTGATATCATTCTGTTCAAGTCTACCTTGTCTTTTATTATTCCACACTTACAAATTGTACAAACATCACCTATAAATTTGATGTATCAATTACCATACCGCTAAAAGTGGGTGGTTGGAGGGTGATCTGGTGTGGTTTGCTTCTTCTTTCCTATTAAACATCTATCGTCCTTATCTTACCTTCTTCTTTCTTATGTCTATTACTCTCTTGTAACACCTCTTATCTTCTGGTGCTCATATAGCGCCGTAAAACCTTTACTAATATCCGAAAGAAGTAACTCATTTTGTCAGCAGTACTCAGTCATTTTGCTGTCCTGACACAAGAAGGCGCACCCTACTAGTAAGTTCCAGATCACGAATTTGTGTTGGATTTAAAGGGTCGTTCTCCGGCAGGGATAATGGGACGAGAGAGAGAGGGGGGGAGGGAGAGAGAGAGAGAGAGAGAGAGAGAGAGAGAGAGAGAGAGAGGGGGGAGAGAGAGAGAGAGAGGGGGGGGGGAGAGAGAGAGAGAGAGAGAGAGAGAGAGAGAGAGAGAGGGGGGGGGGATGCGTGGGCGGTTATAAACGACCCCGCCCCCCTCCACCAAACATACACGCGCATGCGCCGCACAGGGCGTAGACCGTGTCGATGAGCGTGAGCCCAGGAGGTTTGTTGTAGGGTCCTTGGCGCGAGCAGATCATTGACTTAAGCAGCACACGTATCCTACAATGAGGTCAGCGAATCTCAGAATCTAGTTAAATCAATGAACATTGCCCCTCACAGACACAAAAATAGCATACATTAAGAGGCAAGCTGCATAGACCTTCAGACCAGGCAATAAGACATCTTCTCCAGGAACTCAAGTTTGGGGGCGGGGGGGGGGGGGGTTATTCAGACTAAAAGCCTGATCATTGCGTTATAGACCACTAGACTAGTACAACAAGACGATTCCATGTCAAAAGGTTCTATTGTAGGAAGAGCAGCCTGCGTGACCCCATCAGACGCTACAACAACCAGCTGATGATGGAGACAATCAGCCTGCCCACACTGAAATGGACCCTCTGGCGAGGAAGCGTGGAGCACCCCATCTTCCTGAGACCCCAGTTCTCGATTTAAGTAATTCAAGTAAGACACCCAGTTACTCTTACGACTGTTTTTACTCTAGGCCTAGGTTTGTGACCCACTAATCGTATAAAAACGTGTAAATGTGTTTCAGTTCGAGTAAAGAGAAGCACAGACATGCTACATGTAATTAACCTTTCAACTTTTCGAGTTCAATAATTTGGGATTACATTGCTGTGAGAAATAGTTTTGTCGTGATAAAGCGAAGATAATGTCAGTGATACGATTAACTATACATGTAGAAAATAAAATGTTTTAAAAAGAATTCCCATCAATACTTGTCTATTTCTGGACACGCATACTGCCAAACTGCACGCCAACTGGTCGTTTCGGTAAGGAAAAAGAGTAGAGAGGGTATTTCAGTAGACATTTGATCTTCCGTCAACAGACAGTCGCGACAGAGAATTGAACTGAACATATTGAAGTTCACGAAAAAATGACGTGGTGTATTCTCTCTCTCTCTCTCTCTCTCTCTCTCTCTCTCTCTCTCTCTCTCTCTCTCAGCCCGGGTTGACCCTGACGACACACAGCCTCAAAAGCCTGCCTCCAACGCTTATTTTTAAGGAAAAGAAGAGGCAATCTGTGAGCAGAAACAGGCTGGGATGGGGCGAGGAGGGCGAGTGCTGTTTTCGTATAAAAATGAAGTTTGTAATACACTGAGCGCTTGCGAGGCAGGCCGGCGAATCTCATTACTGCCCGTGAAAATATCAACGCCTGAAAATCTGTGCACACAGTTCGCTACTTCAGAATTACAAAGTTCTATCTGCTCGAGGGCAGAACCTAGGTTTTTTTAAAGAAATTTGATGTAAAAAATTATGAGTATCACAACTTGTCTAGCTTTTTTTTTCAAAGCAATTTTTTAAAAAAATTTAGTAAGAGTCTTACGGCACTTGCAACACAATATAAGACAAGAGAGTAACACAAAATAGAAGGAGGGGAGACAAGGACGATAAATGTTCGATAGGAAAGAAGGAGCAAACCACATCAGTTTAATAACTTGAAAACGACTCCGAAAAACCTTACGATTTTGATAGAGCAGATAGACCATTTATTTCCTGACCTTGAGGTCTTAGTAACTCAAAACGGCCAAAAATGTCAGATGAAACTGTGAAATTCTATAAGGTAGCAAGTTGTGGTTCCCACTT
>NW_004797567.1:528020-530520 GCF_000002075.1 Aplysia californica | reverse complement strand
TAAGGACGACAGATGTTTGATAGGAAAGAAGAAGCAAACCACACCAGAGCACCCACCAACCAGCCACGGTCCAGAAATACCCCCCCCCCCCCCAATCAATAGGGAAATAAACAAGTGACAAAGACACTGAAAAGAAACCGTATTTAAACCAGAGCGTCCTCCAACCACAGTGCGGACTACGCATCTATAAGATTTTTTTAAAACACAGATAGATAGATAGATAGATAGATAGATAGATAGATAGATAGATAGATAGATAGATAGATAGATAGATAGATAGATAGATAGATAGATAGATAGATAGATAGATAGATAGATAGATAGATAGGTAGGCAAGGTAACGTGAAAATCCAATTCGCTAATGAATGTGACTTTCCCAAAGGTCTGCCCCCGTGTCCCCAAGTATAGGATCCATTGGGCACCACTGGCAGTGCACAGGAACAAAAGCCAAGCAGACGACGCGAGAATCGCTCACGGACAAATTAAATCGATATTTAGGAAAGCGCTCAATGGGGTAATCGGCTATGGCAAATTAGAAAACGGGGATTGGGGAGACAGCAACATCAGCATCGATTCTAATTACCGGGGAGGAGAGAGGAAAGGCTGGACAGACATCATAAATAATACGAAAAAAAAAAAGAGGAAAGGCGGATTTCTCGAGTGAATGTCATTATATATGTGAGGCAACGTGGTGGAATCAGGCTCTCGTCAAAATAATCAAAGTGAAGAAACTTGCATTTTTCTGCAAGTTAGTGAGTTTTAATCAATTTTTTTTTGGCTCAACACCTTTCATGCCCCTGAAAGAACTCATTTCTGTGTGGATTTTTCTTAAAAACTTTGATTAGAGGCACCAAAAAATGTAAATTTTCAGTTACCACTGACTCTTAAGCTGAGGAAATAACTAATATTTGGCGGCCATTTTCTCAATAACTTTACCTCTGAAAACAGGTGACTCCCACCTTCTTCATTCGCAAATATCTCAACTTGTATTCAAGGTAGATGGATATTTTTTTCATCCAAATGAAGACAAGTGAACAAGCTTTAAGATGATACTAATAACTCTACATGCCCAAAAATTGACGAGAGCCTGATTCCACCACGCTGCCTCACATATAATCTTTTACGGGGGATGGATAAAGAATAGAAACTCCTCGAAAGATTGATGATGTACAAAATCTCGGAGTGTTGAGAACGCATATCATTGCTTTGAGAGGAATTCCCCGGTTTTATGAAGGAGAAAGAGGGACATACGCCTAGGGAAGAGTGTTGGAGTTTTAAGTCGGAGTAAACAGATGCACTTCGGCACAGTAAAGGTCATTCATTGCAACGAAGAGACAAAGCAGATAGACAAAAAAACCGAGGAAAAGAAAATAAGTAGGACCGATCAATGACGCCCTCCAACCAGCATCGGGGAAAATGTGAAAGGGAAACCAAGTGAGTACGAATCACCATTTTTTTTAAAACACACGACAGAGCCAAAGATCTAGTTTAAATTTTAGTAAGTGTTTTACGGCACTTGCAACACAATAAGGTCATATAAGAGCCAAAGATTAGAGGTGCTACAAGAGAGTAACAAACATAAAAAAGAAGGAGGAGAGATAAGGACGATAGATGTTTCATAGGTAAAAAGAGAGTCAAAGGTAGCAGTGCTGTGCTGCACAGTTGTGAAATGAAATGGCATAAAGTTTAACGCTCCTATCAACCCTATTAGGTTATTTAAGAGGCAGGACCTCCAAGTTTAACGTCCATCTACGAAAGGACCGAGCCAAGTGGGAAATTCATGAAAAGTGTCTTTTCCAAGGACACTACGTCGGACGGAGCCGAGGTTCGACCTGAAGAACCCACATTACGCATTCTCAGGATTACAGGAGCAGTAGCCTAACCATTCGGCAACCGACGCAACTGCACAGTGAAATGCCACTGAAAATGCATGTCGTAAGTGGGTGTTTTTCGGAGTGGAATTGTGCGACAACATGGTGTCACCATGTACACAGGCATCTGTGGCCTAGTGGTTAGACGCTTCGCGACCGTACACAGATAAGTCATCGAGTCTTTAAACAATGTCCCTTTGTGCTAGATGCACAAGATCCAGGCCGGTCCCGTGGTATCAGAGACCATAAGACGGAACGTTATCGAGCATCTTCCGTCATAAGACGGAACGCTATCGAGTAACACATTTAGTTTTAGTAAGCGTTTTACGACAACACAATGAGGTCATATAAGTGCTGAAGATTAGATAAGTTACAAGAGGGTAACAAACACAAAAAAGAAGGAGGAGAGGTAAGGACGATAGATGTTTGATAGGAAAGAAGCAGCAAACCACACCAGAGCACCCGCCAACCACCCACATCGAGTAACTCCGCCATAAACCAGAAAGTTATCAAGCATCGCTGTCTGTTTGATGGGATGTTATATTCCTCTCGTCTTGGATTGTCCCTGAAAAGCAGGGCCAAAGCAGCCCGACTCCTAAGTGATCTAAAGTGAACCGATTTGGGGGGGG
>NW_004797567.1:519338-525269 GCF_000002075.1 Aplysia californica | reverse complement strand
ACAGACAGACAGACAGACAGACAGACAGACAGACAGACAGACAGACAGACAGACAAACCTGATATGGAGAAAGTAGGCAGACCAATACACGATACCGATAAATGAACAAACACATAAAAAACAAAAAACAAAAAAAAATAACAACAACACACAGGGGTGTACGGCAGGTAACAAAGAAGACAAAATAGTTTAACCCTATCCGTACGACGTGTTTTACAATCGTATCCCTACGACGTGGGGAACTCTGTGCCACCTCTTTCCACACTGGAAATTTACTCGTTAATACTATCCGTACGCTTTGCAATACGATTTTTTTTTAAATACTGAAAGTTTCAAAGAGATCTTCGTACTGGAAGTATTCTAAAATGAAAGAATACAACCCACGGGGGTACAAAATGACCTCAGGGCGTACGGATAGGGTTAAGCTGTGATCAGATCTGAACTCATTTGCATGTAACAATGCTCCTCACCACATACGAGATCAACGTTCAGTCCCAAGAGAGCAATACATCTCCCCGCTGACATCTTGCTTTTGTACCAAACTGCCTTTGTGGGTTTCTTGTGAAATTGTTTGCGTGTTCAATTTTGTTTAATTTTAGTAGCAGAGTTTTTACGGCCCTTGCAACTGCATAAGTTCATAATACTATGAGCGCCAGAAGATTAGAGGTGTTAAAAGAGAGTAATAAACACAAAAAAGAAGAAGGGGAGATAGGACGATAGATGTTTCATAGGAAAGAAGGAGCAAACCACACCAGAGCACCCGCCAACCACCCACACCTGTGATCTGAAGTCAATGTGCATGTAAGCAACAATTCTGGTCACCACATACGAGATCAACGTTCAGTCCCAAGAGAGCAATACGTCTCCCCGCTGACATCTTGCTTTTGTACCAAACTGCCTTTGTGGGTTTTTTGTGAAATTGTTTGCGTGTTCAATTTTGTTTAGTTTTAGTAGTAGAGTTTTTACGGCGCCCGCAACTGCATAAGGTCATATTAGTTTAATTTTAGTAGAAGTTTTACAGCGCTCGCAACTGCATAAGGTCATATGAGCGCCAGAAGACTAGAGATGTTACGAGAGAGTAACAAACACAAAACAGAAATAAGAAAGATAAGGACGACAGTGGTTAGATAGGAAAGAAGAAGCAAAGTACACCAGCGCACCCGCCAACCACCCACGGGCCAGTTTGGCCTAAGCGGGATTCTAGCAGACTGGCAGAAATACTCATCTTCCACACTCGGGAATCGAACTAACATACCGCTATAAAGATGTCTTACTCTTAGAAGTCTTAGTAAGAGTTTTACGGCACTTGCAACACAATAAGGTCATGCAAGTCCCGAAGATTAGAGGTGTTGCAAATGAGTAACAAACACACAAAAAAGAAGAGATAAAGACGATAGATGTTTGATAGGACAGAAGAAGTAAACCACACCAGAGCACCCGCCAAACACCCACCCATAGATAACGTTTTCCGTCACTGACATGCAGCAGACCCTCATCAAGGTGTCCAAAATTCTTAACCCGACTCGCACCGCCGCTATTTTTATGTGGCAGTGGCCTAAAGTGGAGCTCACTAGAGCACCAAGTCATTCATGTGTCTCAATAATAAGATAATAGAATTGCACATCGTGTCATGGGAAATTAAATAAATAGTACAATAGCACCTTTATAGACGTGACGGTACAAATAAACAGATACTTACAATAGCAGCTCTATAGAATGATATGACTGTAAAGTTGAAGAGATAGTAGAATAGATAGCACAATAGCACCTCTATAGATGTGACAGTAAAATTAAACGGATACTTACAATGGCAGCTCTATAGACGTGACTGTAAAGTTGAATAGATATTTACAATTGCAGCTCTATAGATTTAGTTTTAGGTCATATAAGTGCCGAAGATCAGACGTGTTACGTGTTACAGTAACAAACAAACAAAAAGAAGGAGGGGGGATAAAAACGATAGACAATTGATAGGAAAGAAGCAGCAAACCACACCAGAGCACCCGCCAACCATCCACAGCTCTGAATAGCACTGATCCGTGAGTCACTGAGAAGAGAGTACAATATCACGAAGCATGCACGTCTCAGTGAGTGTAGAGCGAAGGTGAGCAAGCCCTAACTGAATAGGTAGAAAGTACACAATAGTTGAATAGCAAGTAGCCACCACTAAGTAAGAAGAAAGCTGAAAGGCATCAAATAACAGCGACTCTCTAAGTAGGAAGTTGAATAGCACTTACCCGCAACTCATTACCAGAAAATTGAATGGCACTTACCTGCAACCCAGTAAGTAGAGAGTAGAAAGTAAAATAGGAGCGAACCTTAGTAGAATAATTGGTCGCTTTTAAGCACAAGGGGGCTATCCCGAAAAATGCTGTTTTGAGAAAATCGAAGGTAAAAGTTTTTGCCCCTTGTTCAGTTTCTTTAAAATACAACCAGAGTTTTCTCTATAACCCAACAAATATACACACCAATGAAACCAAACTTCTCCAATAGGTAGGGCAATGCCCACTTTTGGTGCAGGTCAAGATTTCTGGAAACCCCCGAAATCTGATTTAGCCCGCTTGTCCTTACAAGGGACCAATTGCACCAAAACATGCGAAATTAAGTGTTCTGAATGGACCAACCCCTCCACGTCTACGTTATATAATATTCAGCAGACACTCACCCACATGTTCACACAACCACTTCTGTTAAGTTTTAGTTTCAGTAAGAGTTTTACGGCACTTGCAACACAATTAGGTCATATAAGTGCCGATGATTAGAGGTGCTACAAGGGAGTAACAAACACAAAATAGAAGGGGGAGATAAAGACAATAGATGTTTGATAGGAAAGAAGGACCAAACCACACCAGAGCACTCGCCAACCACCCACACCCATATGTTCAAACAACCACTTCTGTTAAGTTTTAGTTTAAGTAAGACTTTTACGGCGCTCACAACTGCATAAAAGGTCATATGAGCGCCAGAAGACTAGAGGTGTTACAAGAGAGTAATACACGCACAAAGAAGGAAGGGAAATAAGGACGACAGATGTTGAATAGGAAAGAAGGAGCAAACCACACCAGATCACCCGCCAACCGCCCACATAACAGCACTTTGAGCAAGTTTCCGAACACTATAGGTCTACGTATCACTTATCAGCAAGATAAGAATTATTCATGACCCATGTGTGTTCAATAATTAAATTGATTTGCACCTCTATAGATGTCACACATGACTCATACTAACCTCGACAAGAACCGCTTCAACATGTCATCATGATCTAGGAGAAAGAGAGAGAGAAAGAGAGAGAGAGAGAGAGAGAGAGAGAGAGAGACAGGGAGAGAGAGACGGTGGAAAAAGTTTGGTTTTTTTTTAATTTTTAGTAGAGGTTTTACGGTGTTCGCAACTGCATAAGATCGTATGAGCGCCAGAAGATTAGAGGTGTTACAAGAGAGTAACAAACATGAAAAAGAAGAAGGGGTGATAAGGACGGTACATGTTTCATTGGAAAGAAAGAGCAAACCACATCAGGGTACCTGCTAACCACCCACAGACAGACAGAAAGACTGACAGTTATTCACTGAGAGCAAAAGAGAGAAACAGCAGACGGAAAGAGAGGGAGAGAGAGCGAGATAAAGAGAGAGAGGAGAAAAGACAAAGAGAGAGAAACAGAGAGAGAGGGGGGGGGGATACAGAGAGAGATAGGTAGACAGACAGACATACAGAGAGACAGACAGAGAGACAGAGAGACAGACAGACAGACAGACAGACAGACAGACAGACAGACAGACAGACAGACAGACAGACAGACCGACAGACAGACCGACAGACAGACAGACAGACAGACAGACAGACAGACAGACAGACATGGCCGGGTCACGGCTGGCAACAGTAATCACTTTGTAATGAGTGCCTACAAGGAAACAAGTCAGTGGATCCCAACAACGTTAGTTAGCCATCTCGACTAATCCACCAGGTCACAAGAGGTGACATAGGCCTACTACCAACACCAGCGAGAGACAAACAGCGGTTTGGAAAGTTATCAGTGATGTGTATATGATGCTGCTTTTACTTGTTCTATTTCATGTTTGCTCTGTCTTGTTTCAGATGTCTAAAATGAGAATGTCGAATTGTGTTGATTAAAACCGAAACGTCTTTGGTCATCATTCTTTCGTTGTCATTCATTCTCACTACAATCAGTCATAACGAAAAATGACGAATGCTAACTGAGGAAGGGAACGGACAAAAGAGATGCTAAAAAGGGAAAGGAAAGGACAAAGGAGATGCTAAAAAAGGAAAGAAACGGACAAAAGAGTAGGAGGAAAGAGAAAGGAAAGAAAGAAAGAAAGAAAGAAAGAAAGAAAGAAAGAAAGAAAGAAAGAAAGAAAGAGACAAAGCGAGAAAGAAAGAAAGAGAGAAAGAAAAAAAGAAAGAACATGGGGAAAGAACAGAAGAAAGAAATAAAGAGAAAAGAAAGAACATGGGAAAGAATAGAAAGAAAGAAAAAACAGAAGAAAGAAAAGTAAAAAAAAAGAAAGAAAAGAAGAAAAAAGAAAGAACAAAGGAAAGACAGACAGAAAGAAAGAAAGAAAGAAAGAAAGAAAGACAGACAGAAAGAAAGAGACAGCCGGTTTTCGTGAGGCCTTTCTTCTCGGGATGTCATTCACAGCTGTGTACAACCCGTGCAAAGCCTCATCCAGGAAACACGTTAAAAAGGAATGAGGCTAGAATACCTGATGACAGTATGGGTTCTGTTGGTTGGGTTGGTTTGGTTTTGCTTTCACTTTTCATTTGGTTTTATTTTTATATTATTTTCCTTTCCGTTTCAGTTCAGCTGTTTGTTTGTTTGGTTTGGGGGGGGGGGGGGGGTCCCTTTTTCGGATTTTTTCTTTTTTTCCAACTAAATTTAGGAGTCATTATTTATTGTGGTTCAAGTCGAAAATTTATTGTTTGTTGTTTTTTTTAAATCCAGATGAGAGTGAACAAATTAAATATCTCCTGTAGAACGAGTCAATGAGAACGTTTACCCCCCATCTCCCAACCCCACCCGTAGTAGTAAAACTGTTTTTTATTTTACATCTTACAGTGGGAATAGTGTCAATGTACACTGCAGACGAGAGTTTGTTCCCCCGCAATTCCTTTCCCAAGTCAACGCATTGTTTGCTAGAAGAAATGTGAAGAGACCGCACAACCCTGACGTTCTTAAAATGCCGTAAAGTAGAAAATTCACAATGTAGATAATTTTTCGTGTACTTTTCGACATTGCGTGTGGCTCAAGTCCAATGGACAGACATGGGGTATTGAATAAATCTCGTGTGTGTAATCCTCTGAGATATTGGGCATATCGTACGCAATGATTCACTCGAGTAACAATATTCTGGAAGTAAAGACAGAAGCAACAGAAATGTGGTTTCTTAGGAGACTGCTAAGAATGTCGTGGAAGGAAAAGAAATCAAATGAGGTAGTACTTGATGAAGCCTGCGTGGGACGCTCAGTGTTCAAAACAATCAGGAACGACAAATGCAGTTTTTGGGACACATAAATAGACATAAGGGTCTTGAACATCTAGCTCTCACTGGCAAAATTGAGGGCAAGCGAGGCAGGGAAAGGCCCAGAACAACATACTTAGGGAACCTAAACAAATGGGTAACAGAGAAAGATCAGGGAAACAGCTTTTTTTAGAGCATCCGAGCAAAGGAATGAATGGAGAACCATGATCGCCGATGTCTGTCGCAGATCTGGCACTGGATAATGATGATGATGATGATGATGATGATGATGATGATGAAAGACAGAAGGCAAGACAGGCAAGGTGGATGCTTAATTGACGATGGGAACAGGATGTAGAAACCTGTCTTGGAACCAAAACAGTCAGTCACACAGATTTATAGCAAAAAGTTGAGTCCAACGACTGGAAAAGCTGCGAGGGAGGAGGAGGAGGAGGAGGAG
>NW_004797567.1:515893-519085 GCF_000002075.1 Aplysia californica | reverse complement strand
CAATCCCCCATCTCAAGTGTAGAGCATATATATATGAATGATATAACAAGAATGACAAGATAGCGGGCCTGGGGGAATAAAAAGACATTAGCAAAGTCAAGACGCTGAGCGCTGTGAGAGAGGGGGATGTCTGCATGTATCCGGCACGCAAGATGGGGAGTCTTTCCGTGATTTACCTCGAGGTCCACGGCCAACATGTCGGCGATACCATCATCGATTTTCTCACTTTGTACGGGAACGGTGTGGGGGTGGAGAGAGAGAGAAAGAGAGAGAGAGAGAGAGAGAGAGAGAGAGAGAGAGAGAGAGAGAGAGAGAGAGAGAGAGAGAGAGAGAGAGAGCGAGCGGGGGGGAGGGAGAGAAAAAGACACAAAAAGAGAAAGAAAGAGAGAGAGGGAAAGAGAGAGAGGAGGGGAGAGAGGGGGGAGAGAGTCAGTCAGTCAGACAGACAGACACACACACACACACACAGACACACAGACAGACAGAGAGGGGGAGAGGGAAGGGGGGATAGAGAGGGAGAGAGAGAGAGAGAGAGAAATAAAGGACAGAACATTGAGTTGGACGACCATGATAAATATGATATTCATTACCAAATTGTAAGAACAATTGTACAGGATATATTTCGGTTTGGCTATATATCTCCTCGCTTGTGCCACAACACTAAATCCCGTCAGGCTGTGCTGTCGAGGGACGAGACACAACCCTCACTCCCAACTTCTCGCACAGAGAGTCTAAAATTTGGAAATATGTCACCATCCGGGCTCCTTACATTTATCAAAGCAATGCTGAAACATCACATAGGGGCCGCTTTTAAATTATTGTTTGTAAGTGTTTTACGGTGCTCGCAACTGCATAAGGTCATATGAGCGCGCGGGACAGATTAAACGTTTTCAGTGGGTAGGAAATTTTGAATTATGCCCGGGTGGCGGCCGAAGCCTACTCATATCGATTTTAGACCACCAAGGAATCTATAACGTGCGCAAGAAGGCTAGGTGCTAGATCTTACCTACCATAAGATCAGTGGTGTGGCAGAAAAACAGTAGTAAGAAGGACCCAAGGAGTAGCAGTAGAAAGGCTGCAGAAAGAGTCAGGAGCCCAGAGAAGGGGGCAAAGGAGGTGGGGGCAGAAAGTGGAGACGAAAGCAGACGACAGAACATTGTTAGAGAGCAGGAAATGAGGTGAAAGGAGACAATTTTAGAGAGCCACTTCTATGTGATCACATTGTTAGGTAGTGCGCTTATATGACATTTTGCAGTTGCGAGCGCCGTAAAACCCTTACTAAATTAAACTAAAACATTGTTAGGTATAATTTTAAATATCATCATCCAGTGCCAGATCTGTGACAGACATCGGCGATCATGGTTCTCCATTCATTCCTTTGCTAGGATGCTCTCAAAAAAGCTCCGTTTCCTTGACCTTTTCCTGTTACCCATTTGTTTAGGTTCGGTATGTTGTTTTGGGCCTACCCCTGCCTCTCGTTTGCCTTATTTGAAACTTAATTGTAGAATATTTATGCCCCCATTGACACTATTTCGATCACTCACAAGGGCTTAACCCGTGTTGAAAGGGATACAGCATCCAAGCACAAAGGCGGAGGTAGGCCTACTCGATATTCACTATGTTCTTCCCAGCGACGAAACATTTCTTCTCCAAAATTAATGTTCTCCTTTCACCCCCTTTTCCTGCTCTCTAGCCATGCTTTGAATTCTGCTTTCGTCTCCTCTTTCTACCCACCATCCCCTTCCTTTGCCCCTTCCTCTGGGCTCCTGACTCTGTTTGCGGCCTTTCTATTGCTACTCCTTGACTCCTTCTTACTGTTATATTTCATCCACACCCCTGATCTTATGGTAGGTAATATTTAACACCTATCCTTCTCAGATAAGGGCAAAAAATCTCGGAGGTCCCGAGTGCAAGTTGTGAACTTTAAAGAACCTTTGGTGGTCGATTGTAGGCTTCGGACGCCACCCAGGCAAAATTCAAACTAAATTCCTACCAAACACAAAATGTTTAATGCGTCCCATGCACTCATGCTTAATGGCCTTGTGCAGTTGCGAGCGCCGTAAAACGCTTACCAAAACAAACTAAAGAAAACAACCACACTTGAACAGCATCCCGCATCTATTTTCCTGTGTGAAACAACAATTTTACGTTTGGGAAAAACTGTTACCGTTTTGACGTGAAAGAACATTACAGTAAGTTTTTAATTTTAGAAAGTGTTTTACGTCACTCGCACCACAATAAGGTCAAATAAGTGCCGAAGATTAGGTGTTACAAGAGAGTAACAAACACAAAAAAGAAGGAAGGGAGATAAAGACGATAGACGTTTGATAGGAAAGAAGAAGCAAACCACACCAGAGCACCTGCCAAGCACCCTCAGATTAGAGGTGTTACAAAAGAGTAACAAACATAAAAACGAGGGGAGATAAAGACAATAAACGTTTGATAGGGAAGAAGGAACAAACCACACCAGAGCACCCGCCAACCACCCATCACGCTTAACATTTACGCTCTCGAAAAACTGTGACTCAATTTTGATGCGAAAGAACGTTACAGTAAGATTGCGAGAAGCACACGGGAACAGAAGCAGAAGGAAAGGCTTTACAAAACTCGGGTAAATCTATCTTCCAAGTCCCCATGGAATTCAAGAAGAAGGAAAAAAAACGAGTTTTTTTTTTGTGTGACGGCCGTTCCACGGATAGCTACAGAATCAGATGAGACCTGGAAGACAGTCGCAAGGACGGGATACATTTTGGAACGCGTCCACAACTTAGAAGACGTCCTGGTAAAACCATTGCAAAGGGAAGGGAGAACGCGGGACAAACAGACAGACACACGGACAGACAGGCCGAAAGACCAACAAACACACGCGTGCATGAACATACACACACACAGACAATGGGTGGTTGGCGGGTGCTCTGGCGTAGTTTGCTTCTATTTTCCTGTCACAAACATCTATCGTCCTTTTCTTTCATCCTTCTTTTTCGTGTTTGTTACTCTCTTGTAACACCTCTAATATTTGGCACTTAATATACGTTATATGACCTTATTGTGTTGCAAGTACCGTAAAACGCTTACTAAAACTAAAACACACATACACATACACACATACACACGCGCGGGGCGGGGTGGGAAGGCGGATCGGGGGGTTACACGATGCCTAAGATGAAGTGGGTGTAAGAGGGGGAGAAAGTG
>NW_004797567.1:513862-515241 GCF_000002075.1 Aplysia californica | reverse complement strand
ACAGACAGACAGACAGACAGACAGACAGACAGACAGACAGACAGACAGACAGACACACGCACACAGAGACAGAGAGAGACACGGACAAACGGACAGGCAAAGGGGAAAAGAGGGAGTCAAAATACTTCTCGCAATAATTATTATATTTTACTTACTTAAAGGCCAGGGAAAAAAAGACAAGTGAGTTGTTAAAACGAGAGTCGCAGGATGTTTCTAAAACGTCCCCGATTCCCAACCAAACAAAAACACATCCGCAGACACCGCAGCCCAGCACTTGACTTTATTATCATTCTGTCCTTAATCCTCTCGCAACAAAGGACAGAGACCTAGGTGGGAAAAGCCCGCGTGTCTGGATGAACATATCGACCGTTGCCGATGGTAAATGCTTCTCTGAGACGGGAGATGATGTTGGGTGGCATTGATACTCTTATATTAGCATAAAACACATCCGTGCCAGCCAATCTTTGTAGCAGATGTTATTGATCAAAGAAGCCCGAGTGCAGTTAAGTAGGGTGTGAGTAAACGACAGTACGGTAAGACAAGGAGGTGTGTTTATCCCGTGGACTTGTTCGCCTTCGTTATTCAACTTGAACATGTATAATATCAACATCTGTGCAAATTAGTTTAGTTTAGTAGAATTTTTACTTGCAACACAATAAGGTTATATAAGTGCCGAAGATTAGAGGTTTTACAAGAGAGTAAAAAACACGAAAGAGAAGGAGGGAAGATAAAGACGATAGATGTTTGATAGGAAAGAAAAGCAAACCACACCAGAGCACCCGCCAACCACCCACGGATTAGATCAGCTGTGTCCTACGAACGCTGTTGTCTCAAAGGTGGACTCAGCCGCTGGGAGTTTTTTTATTTCTTGATGGGTTTTGTTTTGTTTGGAGATTTTTGTAAGTGTTTTACGGTGCTCGAAACTGCATAATGGTATATGAGAGCGCGGAACACATTAAACTTTATTCAGTAAAAAATTTTGAATTTTGCACGGGTGGCGGCCGAAGCCTACTCTTATCGATTTTAGACCACCAATGGATCTTTAACGTGCTTTTTCGCCCTTGTCCGAGAAGGCTAGGTGTAGATCTTTCCAACCAGAAGATCAGGGGTGTGGATGAAAGACAGCAGTAGGAAGGAGCCAAGGAGTGGCAGTAGAAAGGCGGCAGAAAGAGACAGGAGCCCAGAGGAGAGGGCAAAGGAGGTGAGATCTTGGGGGCAGAAAGAGGAGACGAAAGCAGACGATAGAACATTGCAAGAAAGCAGGAAAGGAGGTGAAGGGAGACAATTTTAGAGAAGACAATTTTTCGGTGGCTACCCGGAATCGAACCCCGGACCATTGAATGAGAGGCCAACACCTTAACCTCTTGGCCACGAGAGCC
>NW_004797567.1:505044-512041 GCF_000002075.1 Aplysia californica | reverse complement strand
CTTTCAGGGGCAAAATTAGCGAGAAAATGGCAGCCTAAATTGAGTTATTTCCTTAGCTTGTGAGTCCGTGGAAACTGAAAATTTACATCTTTTATGTCTTTAATCAATGTTTTTCAGTAAAATGCACACAGAAATGTGTTCTTTAATGGGAATGAAAGGTGTTGAGCCAAAAAAAAAAAAAATTCGACAAAAATTCCCAAACTTGGGGGAAAATGCCAGTTTCTTCGCTTTCATTATTTTGACGAGCGCCTGATTTCACCACGCTGCCTCACAATTACTTTTAGCATGACAAGGCATAAATATGTCGTTTGGGATAAATGAAACGGAAACACGATCTTCCAGTGGAGGTACTTATCTGGAACCCGATGCCGAGCGAAAAATTATCTTCCTGGGAGAAACTTTCGCAAATTGCTTTGACTGAGAACCTTGACGTAAATGGTATAGCGGCTTTCTGTATCACCATCGATTCAACAACACGATGGTTTAACCCTATCCGTACGTCGTGTTATACTATCGTATCCATACGACGTGTGGAACTCTAAGCCACCACTTTCCAAAGAAAAAATTTACTCGTTTATCCGATCTGTACGGGGTTTTTGTTTTTGTTTTGGTTTTGGGTTTTTTTTAGAAATACTGAAAGTTTCAAAGAGATCTTCGTACATGAAGTATTCTGAAATGTGTAGAATACAACCCCGAAGGTACAAAATGACCCCAGAGCGTACGGATAGGGTTAAAAGAAAGGCGCAAAGGGGGTGGGGGGGGCATCGTAGGATGAACAAATCAACGACGTACAGCGACCACTGACCGGAAGAGAACACGTATACCGTAAAAAAAATACTATCATCATCATCATCATCATCATCATCATCATCATCATCATCATCATAACAATAATAATCATAATAATAATATATGTTGTTCTTGATCCGACGCGTTACTGCAACCTGGGCGGGTGGTTTGAGGTAGGGCTGGGCAATGAGTCGCTTTAACAAAAATCCGGATAACATGTTAGTGCACCTCTTCGACAAATAATATGACATGAACCGCTTCGGCAAATGTTTTACAACCACTTTAACAAACGGGTTAGCACTACTTCAACTCATGGGTGCACCCACTTCGGCAAACGGGCGGGTCAGGCAAGAGAGTTAAAGAGTCTGAATTCGGGTAATGTCTCATTGAGAATTATCCGGTTATCCTTATGGATTATCCGGATTTTGCCCACCTCTAGTTTGAGAGCGCCACTAGTAGGATCCTACTTCACTTCTTTTTTTGTTATGTTGTTTCTATCTCTCTGTCCTGCTTCATCCCTTCACTACACAGCCGTTCTTGTGTCGATGTGCTTCTCTTAACACAAAACTTTATTTTAAACGCTACCTGAGTTTAGTTTTAGCTTTAGTAGGAGTTTTAAGGCACTTGCAACACAATAAGGTCATATGAGCGCCAGAAGATTTCAAAGTGTTATAAGAGAGTAACAAACATAAAAAAGAAGGAGTGGAGATAAGGACGATAGATGTTTGATAGTACAGAAGAAGCAAACCACGCCAGAGCACTAATTGCCAACCACCCACATATATCTGTCTTGCTTCATCCCTTCACTACACAGCCGTTATTGTGTCGATGTGCTTCTTTTAACTCAAAACTTTTTTTTAAACGCTACCTGAGTTTAGTTTTAGCTTTAGTAGGAGTTTTAAGGCACTTGGAACACAATAAGGTCATATAAGTGCCGAAGAGTATAGGAGTTACAAGAGAGTAACAAACACAAAAAAGAAGGAGGGAAGTAAGTTTGTTTAAGTAAAAGTTTTACGGCACTTGCAACACAATAAGGTCATATAAGTACCGAAGATTATAGGTGTCACAAGAGAGTAACAAACATAAAAAGAAGGAGGGGAGATAAAGACGAAGATAGATGTTTGATAGGAAAGAAGAAGCCGAGAGGGAAAGTCAAGAAATTGGCCCTACTTGTGGCGCCCTCCAACCACCCCGTAACGTTTCTACTCCCAGCCAGTCAATTTTAACTAATGAGAGGTCCAGTAACCGCATCCCTCACCTGTCCCGTTGCTATGGCGATCCCCGGGACCAGCAGCGCAAAGAGAGAGGATGAAAACATGCACCATGCTGTTCCAGCAAACAAGCGCGGAGCGGTGTGTCGCGTCATTCCATGTCAGAGCCTGTTTCAGCGAGGTGCAAGGGAATTGTGCGCGTGTCTGTTTGTTTGTCTGTTTGTTTCTTTGCTTGTATGTGTTTGCTTGTTTGTTTGTTTGTTTGTGTGTATGTCTGTTTGTTTGTTTGTTTGTTTGCTTTTGTGTTTGTTTGTGCGCGCGCGCGCGTGTGTGTGTGTATGTGTGTTTGTGTGGAGGGGGGGGGTGCTGATGTCGTGCGCGTGTGAACATGTGTGTCTACGTGTCTGTGTGTGTGTGTGTTTATGTATGCTTGTGCGTTTGTGAGTATGTGTGTGTGTGTGTGAGTGTGTGTGTGTGTGTGTGTGTGTGTGTGAGAGAGAGAGAGTGTGTGTGTGTGTGTGTGTGTGTGAGTGTGTGTGTGTGTGAGGGGGGAGCATGTTTGTGTGTGCGAGAGAGTGAGTGAGTGAGGGTGACAGAGAGAGAAAGAAAGACAGAGAGAAAGAGAGAGAGAGAGAGAAAGAGGGAGAGAGAGAGGGGCGGAAGGACAGACAGACAGACAGACAGACAGACAGACAGACAGACAGACAGACAGACAGACAAATTATATAAACACACAGAGCACACACCTTTACACATGCATACAGACCCCAAATAAACCGTAAACACACAATAAACACAGAAATAATTACTCTCCTCCGCCCCGCCCCCCTTCCCCCCTTTCTCTTTTCTTCCTACCATACATACGTACACCCTGCAAACGAAAGAGCATTAGGGGCTAGCTGTCCTCAATTCTGTCCGCCCCAGTCATAATTAAATTAGTCGTAAGACGAAACGTGCTGTTGGGCGCTACGAGCCTCGAAAGGCTAAAAAGTGACTTTCCATGAATGTTTCTCTATTCTGATCTATTGAAAATTTAATGTCTTCTACTTCATTTAAGATATAAAAAAAAATAAACAACGATAATCGACAATAAATATTTTATTCTGATGTATTCTTGAGGTGTGTGTGGTTTGTTGTGAGCTTGGGTGACAAGATAAAGGAATTTGGACCTCATAGTTAGATAGTTAGAGCCATGCCTATGATGATCAGTTCTTGAACTACGTATAAGGAGGTCAATTTTCTTTTAATACTCTGTGTTAACTGACTACGGTTGGACTGGGTATGTTTAGTTTTAGTAAAACTTTTACGGCACTTGCAACACAATAAGGTCATATAAGTGTCGCCAAAGATTAGAGGTGTTACAAGACAGTAACAAACACAAAAAGAAAGAGGGGAGATAAAGACGATAAATGTTTGATAGGAAAAAAGGGGCATACCACACCAGAGCACCCGCCAATCACCCACGAACAGGGTACACAATAATTAGACATTTCAGCACACTCAGAAAAGCGAATTTTAGAAATTGGACGTTCGTGATTTTAAAAAAAGAAGTTTTTTTTAACTTAACGCTTGGCTGCAATGACTAAAGGCGCGTGTCCAGTTTGCACTCTCCAACAATATTATGACGGTAATTTTACTTTCCCATCAACACATTTAAGATCATTTTGGGAAACAGGCTTCGACCGTGCTAACCCGGGATGAAAGACAGGCGATAAAAACTTTCCCGCAACGGGAATTAAACTCGGGTCTTCTGCTTGTGATGGCAAAGCGCCAAACCGCTCCACCCCAGACGCTGGTGTGGGCTCTCGTGGCTTAGAGGTTAAGGTGTTGGCCTCTCATTCAAAGGTCCCGGGTTCGAATCCGTGTAGCAAACGAAACATCTTCTTCTCTAAAATTGTCTCCTTTCACCTCCTTTCCTGCTCTCTAGCAATGTTCTGTCGTCTGCTTTCGTCTCCTCTTTCTGCCCCCACCTCCTCACCTCCTTTGCCCCTCCTCTGGGCTCTTGACTCTTTCTGCAGCCTTTCTACTGCTACTCCTTAGCTCCTCCTTACTGCTGTCTTTCAGCCACACCCCTGATCTTCTGGTAGGAAAGATCAAGACCTAGCCTTCTCGGACAAGGGCGAAAAATCTCGGAGGGCCCGTGTGCAAGTCACGAAGGTTAAAGATCCCTTGGTGGTCTAAAATCGATAAGAGTAGGCTTTGGCCGCCACCCGGGGAAATTCAAAAGAGAGAGAGAGGGGGGGGGGGTCTTGCAGAAAACTCAAAGGCAGTATAAAAGCGACAACATCTGAATGTTCTATGTCTCGCTCTAAATGAAAAAGTAAGCATTTATCTAGAATAGAAATCGAGATATTTGCGATTAAAGAAGGGGACAATTTGCGAGGAAATGCCCATGGTTTGAGAGTCCTTGGAAACTGAAAATTTACTTTTTTTGTGTGTGTGTAAAAGTCTTCAATCAATGTCAACATAACAGACTACATATATTTACAAGTCTCAGGACAGGAAAACTGAAAACAAGTAGAAGACAACAGCTATACCAGACCCACCACCTACCCGCAAGAGTGAAACAAACCCAGAAAACAAAATCTTGGGTGCTAAATTCAAGTGGGACGTCTCTCTGTTATTTCATACCCCCAGGGGCGGTACTACTGACTGAAGTGTCTTTAGTCCATTCCCAAAGGGGGGGCATTAATATCTTGAGTTCTTATTTATGCACAGTAGAATTGTAATTGTAAATGGGCTGATTCATCAATGTCACGCTCATTTTACTGTCCCTGAACTGCAACAGGGAACTGCTGCTTTTTCTTTCCTAATCCTTACTATCGTCATTTTCCTCTACTTATTGCGTATGTTTGGCGCACTCTTGTGGCCCGTTATTTCCGGGGTGCCTTGAAAGTCAAATAAGTCTTTGTGCAGTTGAAGCTAGAGAGGTGAGCAGAGTAAGTCTAATTCCCTGTAAGGACTTCTCTGTTGATATCCAGCCCTGGGCGCTCATATGACCGTATGCAGTTGCAAGTGCCTCTACTAAAACAAAACCTGTTATTTCCGAAACGGGAGACGGGAATGCGGAAGGTGTGTATTGGAGTCCTTCCAAACGGTAATTATAGACGAAAATGTTTTGAGTTGTTTTTTTATAGACCGAATTAAAAACCAGGATGTGACCCGTTTCTACAGATCATAAACAGCGGGGGGAACTTCGATAATATAGTTCTAAACACGGCGGGTCCGGAAAACACAAAGACACACGTTTTCCGGTGTTTCAGCTTTAGTTACAGGAAAAGTTGTGTCTAGAGACAAAGAGAAGTCAAGCTGAAAGTCCAGCGCTTGGCTTTTTTTTTAAAGAGTTTTGCGCACTTGCAGCACAATAAGGTTATATAAGTGCCGAAGATTAGAGGTGTTACAAGAGAGTAACAAACATTTTAAAAAACAAGGAGAAGATATAAAGAGGATAGTTTTTAACAGGAAAGAAGGGGCAAACCACACCAGAGCACCCACCAACCATCCACCTAGTGCTTGGTAACCTGGGCGGTATTGTCCATTATGAGCGACTTGGTAATGATTGCCTTCCTGTGGATCACACATCGAGTTGTGACAGGTGTTACTAAATGCCCCAGTTGGAAAGACCTGGATAGATGGAGTCAGGGAAACACTAACAACTCACGGCATCTCCCTGACCCAAGCTCTCCGGCCAGTGGCAGAGAGACGTCTCTTTCTTCCCGGGACACCCAAAAGGGTATAAGCGGCGGATAAAAGTAAAGGAAATATATTAGATCAATGTAGATCTCGGTGGGCTGAACGGAAACGGCATCCTGTTAAAGGTGGCAAATTGGGCGGTGGATATCAAAGGCATGAGGTGCTACAAGAGAGTAACAAACAGAAAAAAAGACGTAGGGGAGATAAAAGACGATGGATTTTTTATAGGAAAGAAGAAGCAAACCACACCAGAGCACCCGCCAACCACTCACCCACCTTTGTCTTAGTGTGACCTGGGGCCGGTTCAATCAACGCCATATCTGCCATTGAAGGTTACTTTAGATGGCGTGAATTCTGAATTTCACATCAATCTCGGAAATGACCAGGCCGTAAGTAAGTGCAGATTCGAGTCTTGAAAACCTACTCTAAATAAACGAACCGTACTCCAATACGTCTCGTTTGTGTTTCGAACAGTGTCATCCCCACCACCGCCCAGCACGACACTAAGAAATGTATGGTTATGTGTTTATGAAGTTAGTTCATGTTCTCTGCACGTTATGTGGTGTACCCCATATTATTTCATGTTATGTCGTACCTGTATCATTATTCATTGTCCCTGTTCATCCGTGTTCACAGATGAAATCTTGTTTTAGTAGACGTTTTACGATGCTCGCAACTGCATAAGGTCATATGAGCGCCAGAAGATTAGAGGAGTTACAAGAGAGTAACAAACATAAAAAGAAGACGTGCAGATAAAGACGATAGATGTTTGATAGGAAGGAAGAAGCAACCCACACTAGAGCACCTGCCAACCACCCACACAGATAGATCAAATCCTCATCTACCGTTTATAATAAATGAACTACACAGAGAAGTCTTTTCTCAACAGAGGTAGGTAACACCGTGCCCCATCCAACCCCCAAGAACAAGTGACTTACCAGAGCTTGTAGGTGACAGACTAGAGTATAATCCCAGTGCACTAGATGCTAACGTCCTGATCGCTATTCCTTCACTGTGTTTCTTTTTTTACAAGTGTACAAATCCTCACACTTCGTGCTTTTCTCCTTGTAGAAGTCAAAGACGTGCGTATACAGGACGTAAACGTTTTCTGTAATAGAAAGACAAAAAAGTAAAAATGAAATTAGCTGTTGAGATGCTGTTGTTGTTGTTGTTGTTGTTCTTGTTCTTGTTCTTGTTGTTGTTGTTCTGGTTCTTGTTGTTGCTGCTGTTGTTGTTGTTGTTGTTGTTGTTGTTGTTGTTGTTGTTGGTGGTGATGTTGTTGTTGTTGTTGTTGTTGTTGTTGT
>NW_004797567.1:501884-503737 GCF_000002075.1 Aplysia californica | reverse complement strand
TATTTACATATAATATATTACCCAAGATTAGAGATGCTACAAGAGAGCATTTAACAAACACAAGAAAGGAGGAGAGAGAGTTAGTTTAGTTTTAGTAGAGGTTTTACGGTGCTCGCAACTGCATAAGGTCCTATGAGCGCCAGAAGATTAGAGGTGTTACAAGAGAGTAACATACACAAAAAAGAAGGAGGGGAGATAAGGACGATAGATGTTTGATAGAAAAGAAGGAGCAAACCACACCATTAAAGTTAAAGAACCCGCAAACCAACCGATCTCCAGCTGCTGATTTGGTACACAATTCTCTACGTTACGCATCCATGCGCACTGGGAATTCTGCAATGCACCGAGTGGAGACGTGCTGTGAAGGTGGGAACGTGTGCTTAGCGAGCACCTCAAGTATGTGTAAAAAAAAACCCTCATAAAATTGTTGCTCTATACAAACAGGATGTAATTAAAAATCCATTTACAAAAAAAACTGCATAATTATGAAGAAAGGCCAGTGGCCTAGTGGTTAGGCTCTCGGACTCCCAACCGTAAGGTTGTAGGTTCGAATCCCGTTAGGGGCCCGACGTTGTGCTCTTGGGAAAGGCACTTTACACGAATTTTCCTCACTTCACCCAGGTGGAAATGGGTACCCGGCTACAGACAGCGAAAGATCTTGTCAGTTTGTTAGTGTTTGAGAGCTTAATCAGCTGCTTGCACTGTATGTTTCCCTGGAAGCTGAGAATGTTTCGGAGTGTTCTATGGTTTGCTGGGGTAATAATATAGTGTAAAGCGCATAGAGCCTGCTGTTGAGCGACAATAAGCGCTAAACAAATGCTATTTATTATTATTATTATTATTATTATTATTATTATTATTATTATTATTAAAAACTGCATAATAATGAAGAAAGACCGCAGCAGCTAGAGAACAATTTTAGGTTTCTTTTTAGTTTTAGTAAGTGTTTTACGGCACTCGCAAAAGAATAAGGTCTGAGCGCCAGAAGCATAGAGGTGTTACAAGTGTGTAACATACACAAAAAAGGAGGAGAGATTAGGACGATAGATGTTTGATAGGAAAGAAGGAGGAAACCAAACCAGAGCACCCGCCAACCACCCACTAAAATTGTTGCGAGATGCAAACAGGTTATAATTTTTAAAATCGATTTACAGGAAAACTGCATAGTAATGAAGAAATGCCCCAGCAGCTAGAGAACAAGTTTAGTCTTAGTAAGTGTTTTACGGCGCTCGCAACACAATAAGGTCATATAAGTGCTGAAGAATAGAGGTGTAACAAGAGAGTAACAGACATACAAAAGAAGGAGGGGAGAAAAGGATGATAGACGTTTGATAGGAAAGAAGAAGCAAACCACACTAGAGCACCCGCCAACCACCCACTCATAAAATCGTTAGTTGCGCGATGCAAACAGGATGTAATAAAAATTCCATTTACAGAAAAAGTGCATAATAATGAAGAAAGGCCCCAGCAGCTGAGAGTAACAAACATAAAAAAGAAGGAGGGGAGATAAGGACGATAAACATTTGATAGGAAAGAAGGAGCAAACCACACCAGAGCACCCACCAACCACCCACGTCAAGTCTGTGTATACCCTAACAAAATTGTTGCGAGATGCAAACAGGATGTAATTTTAAAAATTCATTTACAGAAAAAAATGCATAATAATGAAGAAATGCCCCCGCCAGCAGCTAGATCTAGAGAACAAGTTTAGGTTTCTGTTCAGAGCTGTACAACATAAGGAACACGAAGAAAAGTAGTTGTCTTAAACAAGAGACTGTTTTAATTAAACAATGTCATTATTATATTTTTTAATGCAAGTGGCTGAGTGTACAGGTCATTGTCATATATGTATA
>NW_004797567.1:496685-500223 GCF_000002075.1 Aplysia californica | reverse complement strand
ATATATACACACACACACACAAACACACTCAAACACACACACAAACACATACACACAAACACGTTAAACGGTTAGCACGACATAAGCGCGGATGTGCGATGATAATAAAATATGTGAACACAACAGCAGTGTTGACCATTGACGGAACGCCCAAAAGTGTCAAGTGCAGACACAATGACCAATCCCACCCTGCAGCAAAGATAGTGGAGAATATTTGCCTCCAGGGCAAAGGGCCGCAGGAATGTAGACAAAGCCTATTACGTGAAATGACCCTTAATCCAGTCTGTAAACAGATGACCCTTAATCCAGTCCGTAAACAGATCACTGATTAAGGGGTGGGGGGAGGAGTGGAGAGTTTAGTTTAGTAAGAGTTTTACTGTACTTGCAACACAATAATGTCAATATATAAGTGCGGGAAGATTAGAGGTGTTACAAGAGAGTAACAAACACAAAAAAGAAGGAGGAGAGATCAGGACGGACGATAGATGTTTGATAGGTAAGAACAAGCAAACTACACCAGAGCACCCGCAAACCACCCACGGAGTGAAGAGAGGTAGAGGGTGGGGGGGGTGTCAATGAATCTCACTCAGGACCTCTCGAATGCGTTTGAGTTTGTTTTGTTTTAGTAGAGGTTTTACGGCACTCGCAACTGCTTAAGGTCTTTTAAGCGCCAGAAGATTAGAGGTGTTACAAGAGAGTAACAAACATAAAAAAGGATAAGGGGAGATAAGGGCGATAGATGTTTGATAGGAAAGAAGAAGCGTTTCAACCGTTTGAGTCTGAGTAAAAAGAAGCACATCAACACATTAAACAATAGCAGGGTCGTGCAACGCAAAGAAGAAGAAAGACAAACAGATAGACAATATTCAAAAGAAAGAAAGGAAAGTTCAGAAGTAGGACCTGAGCAAATAAAAGCACATCGACACGAAAATGGTCATTTCGTGAAGACAGTCTTTGGTGAAAACAAATGCAAGAAAGACAGAAACAATAGAGGAAAAAGAAAAGAAATATGATCCACCGCACCGGTGACGCCCTCATTACAATCCTTCAAGCACCCAACATAGGGAAGAACGTCCACAGAGGGCCGGCCGACCAACAACACATAAAAGAGAGGATATTTTGAGCGGGGGTGTACCCTAACCTTAACCTTAAATCTCAACTCTAAACCTAACCCTAACCCTAACCCTAAACCTAAACCTAAACCTAACCCTAATCTTAAACCCCAGCCCTAAACCTAAACCCTAACCATGAAACTTAACCCTAAAACCTAACCCTAACCCTAACCTTAAACCTAAACTCTAAACCTAACCCTAACCTTAAAAACTTAAACCCTAACCCTAAAACCTAACCCTAACCCTTATATATAGTTTGCTCAGTGGACCTTGTCACGGTAAGTGCCGGTCCTCTGTGGACTCCGTAACATAGACACCCGACACCACCTAAAAGAAGCAGAAAGAACAGACCACATTATGAGAAATAATCTTCAGCACAATACAGCCACAGTGGGAGTAATCTTTAGCACAATACAGCTACAGTTGGAAGCGGCAGGCAAGGTGAGAGAGGCTCTCTACGCCCTTTAAACAAACCACCCGAGGGCTGACAGACACAAACATAGACACAGATAATACACAAAAACATCGCCTGTGTGTACGCGATATGAATGTAAAATACACAGCGGAGAAGACGCCGAAGCGCCAGTGTGTGTGTGTGTGTGTGTGTGTGTGTGTGTGTGTGTGTGAGAGAGAGAGAGAGAGAGAGAGAGAGAGAGAGAGAGAGAGAGAGAGTATGTGTGTGTCTGTGTGTGTCTGTGTGTGAGACTGCGTGTATGTGTGTGTGGGTGTGTGGGGGGGGGGAGCACGGCTTTTAGTTTCAGTAATCCAGTTTTACGGCACTTGCGACACAATAAGGTCATATAAGTGCCGAAGAATAGATGTGTTACAAGAGAGTAACATACACAAAAAACAACAAGAAGGAGGAGAGACAAGGATGATAGATGTTTGATAGGAAAGAAGGAGCAAACCACACCAGAGCACCCGCCAACCACCCACAGAGCACGGCAATCTGAGACAGCTACATTATAATGTCATTGTTAGCAATCCAGCCATTATAATGTCAAAAAACATAAAGTCCATCATGTGGTGTGTAGTGGTCTCGGGACAATTCAATACACTTTTTATTGTGCTCCATTTTACCCGCTTTGAAGCTCGATAGATCTATACCAACAAACAGCTCCTTATTCTTCAGAAACGTATTGTGCAACAAAAGTATGCTTTTTATAGTAGAGGGTTTTACGGCGTTCGCAACTGCATAAGGTCATATGAGCGCCAAGGGGTGGGTGTCAACAGAGAAGTCTTTACAGGGAATCGGACTTACTCTGCTCACCTCTATAGCTTCAACAGCACAAGGTCTGCTTCGACTATCAAAGCACCACGGAAATAGCAGGTCACAAGAGAGTGACAAACATACAAAAGAAGTAGAGGATAATGACAATAGTAAGGATTAGGAAAGAAAAGGCAGCAGTTCCCTGTTGTAGATCAGGCACAGTTATGAGCGTGACATGATGAATCAGCCCATTTACAATTCTACTACTATGGTTGAACGAGAAATGTCCCCCTTTTGGGAAAGGCCTAAGGACACTGCAGTCAGTGGCACTGCCCCGGGGGGAGTTTAACCCCCTTTGAAGCTAGATAGATCTATACCAACAAACAACTCCTTATTCTTCAGAAAAGTATTGTGCAACTAAAGTACGCTTAACATAATGACATAATTATACTGTTTTCGAACAGGAAAACAGGAGGGGGTGGGTGTGGAGGTGGGAGAGGGTTAGCATGCATTATAAGAGTATTCTTTATATAATAATTCACATAAAAATAAGATGATAGTATAATTGCGTTTTCGAACTGGAAAGAAAAGGGGGGCGGGAGGGGAGTGTGTGCGAGTGGGTTAGCCCTTGTTCTGCCGGTTTTGTCGTCTCCGGAGCACTCAACGAGAACGTTTAATGATTAATGTTTCCTCTACGGCTGGGCAATGAGTCGCTTTAGCAAAATCCGGATAATATGTTAGTGCACCTCTTCGGCAAAATAATATGATATGAATCGCTTCGGCCAATGGGTTAGAATCATTTTGACAAACTGGTTAGCACTGTTTCAACAAATGGGTACACCCCCTTCGTCTCAGAAAAGAGAGTTTAGAGTCTGAATTCGGATAATGTTTCATTGAAATATCCGGTTATCCTTATAGATCTAGAATATCCGGATTTTGCCCTCCTCTAGTATCCTCCTGAACTTAACCCACATTTAGTGACGGAGCCTTTAGTTACACCTGTAAGACAAGTCTGTTTTTGTGTCATGTGTCAGAGTGCACGCAACAGTGACAGACTCCGTGTCTTGTGTGTAGTGTGTAGGAAAGAAGGGGGTTCGTGGCCTAAATATATAAAGTGGAAAGACTCCATTCATAACGACTGTTGAGGCATTGTACAGGCCACTGAAAAGCTTGAACTCTCTCTCTCTTTCTCTCTCTCTCTCTCTCTCTCTCTCTC
>NW_004797567.1:495014-496206 GCF_000002075.1 Aplysia californica | reverse complement strand
CACACACACACACACACACACACACACAGTACACACACACTGTCCCCAGAATACAAAGCACAAAATAAATACAACACTGTTGAAACAACCCTCATTTTCTCCTTACCTCAGCCACTAATTAACCACAAAACCCGTCCGTCGCGCGTTATAATCCAACACGGATGGGGAACTTCACACACGATCTGCTGTCATCACTGTCCTCCAGTAAAGACCAGGGAACTCACCCGTCGCTGTCCTCGTACAGTCTAGCCAGCCACAAAGTGGGTGGTTGGCGGGTGCTCTGGTATTGGTTTACTTCTTCCTTCCTACCAAACGTCTATCTCCCCTCCTTCTTTTTTGTGTTTGTTACTATCTTGAAACACTTCTAATCTTCAGCACTTAAATACATGACCTTATTGAGTTGCAAGTGCCTTAAAACATTTTTTAAAACTAACTCAGCCACTAATTAACCACAAACCCGTCCGTGGCGACAAATAGATCTATAATCCAACTAACACGGGTGGGGAAATTCACACAAAATCCATCATCACAGTCCGCCAGAAAAAAACAGGGAACTCACCCGTCGCTGTTCAACGGTCTCTGGTCCAGCCAGCCACAAAGTGGGTAGTTTGCGGGTGCTCTGCTGTGGTTTACTTCTCCTTTCCTATCAAACTAACTTCTATCGTCTTTATCTCACTTCCCTCTTTTTTTGTGTTTGTTACTCTCTTGTAACACTTCTAATATTCGGCACTTATATGACTTTATTGAGTTGCAAGTGCCGTAAAACACTTACTAAAACTTACTTATCCACTAATTAACCATAAACCCGTCCGCCGCGCAAAATATAATCCAACTAATATGGGTGGGGAAATAAATTCACACACGATCTGTTGTCATCACCGTCCACTAGAAAAGAGCAGGGAACTCACCCGTCCGTCGCCGTCCAACGGTCTCTGGTCCAGCCAGCCGTTTACGCCGGTGAAGTGAGCGAGCAAACTTCCAAACAAATGTGGTACGGTACAGAGGGGTCCGGTCCGGTAATGTTCGAGCGAGCGAGCGAGCGAGCGAGCGAGCGTGTGTGCGTTTGTTGCGTGCGAGCGTGCGTGGTCAAAACTCGCCAATTTCGCCCAGTGCTCCGCCCGCCCCGCCGCGCGTTCGTTGTGACGAGCGAAGTAGATGAAGTTACTGAAGTGACGCCTCGGATCGGGGGAGG
>NW_004797567.1:492347-493538 GCF_000002075.1 Aplysia californica | reverse complement strand
TGTGTGTGTGTGTGTGTGTGTGTGTGTCTGCGTACGCTATGTAGGTGGGTACAAGTGTGAGTATGTATTGTGTATGTGAGGTGTGCTGACAAAACGAGTTACCCCCCACAATCCACGAATGGGGATTATGTTGGTCGAAAATAAGACACATCCCATTTACAAATTTTAAACTGATGCGATTTTCTTCAAGTCAAAAGTGCCCTTTATCGCTCTATACATAATAGATTGTTCAAACACAGCCTATAAAGTTCATATTTCTATCGTATTAATAAAGCTAAAATCCTATATTTAACCCATTCTGTCAGCATTTCTCACATATATGTGTCCCCAACCCAAAGCTCTGCAAGACCCAGAACTTTTAGTTTTAGTTTTAGTTTTAGTTTTAGTAGAGGTTTGACGGCGCTCGCAACTGCAAAAGGTCATACGAGCACCTGAAGATTAGAGGTGTTCCAAGAGAGCAACAAACATAAAAAAAGAAGAAGGGGAGATAAGGACGGTAGAAATTTTGATAGGAAAGAAGGAGCAAACCACACCAGAGCACCCGCCAACTACCCATACCCAGAACATTGTGTTTGTGTCACTGAAGTCTTATAATAATGAACAAAATGTTTTTTTCTTCTCACACAAAGAGCGACAGACTCATGGGCATCCAGCATTAAATGGTAGCTTTTAGGCACAAAGGGGCTATCCCACAAAAGGCTGTTTTGAGAAAATCGAAGGTGACGTTTTTGCTCATTGTTCAGTTTCTTTAAAAGACAAGAATAGTTTTCTCTATAACCAAACAAATATACACACCAATGAAACCAGTCTTCTCCTGTAGGCAGGGCAATGCCCACTTTTGGTGTAGGTCAAGATTTCTGGAAACCCCCGTAATCTGGGTTAGCCCGCTGGTCTTTAAAAGCGACCAAATAAAAATATAAACCAGCGTCCTTTTTTCAGTGTCATAACATCCTATATGCATTGAATAGAAGGGGTCACAAAATAAAATGATCTAATTAAGTCACCTTGTTGTTGTTTCCAATGAAATGCAAAACACACACACACACACACACACACACACACACACACACACACACACACAAAAACAACAACCAAAGAAAACTAAAAACAAACAACAAAAAAGACAACAACAACAACAAAAAAACAGTAGCCAGTTTGTCTAATTTGTAAAGGCCACAACTCACATTTAAA
>NW_004797567.1:489751-491482 GCF_000002075.1 Aplysia californica | reverse complement strand
AAGAAAATTTTTCGGTCGCTACCCGGAATCGAACCCGGGACCTTTGAATGAGAGGCCAACACCTTAACCTCTAGGCCACGAGAGCCCCCTCGTGTTTCTCTGTTTTAGTAGAGGTTTTACAGCGCTCGCAACACAATAAGGTCATATAAATGCCGAAGAATAGAGGTGTTACAAGAGAGCAACAAACACAAAAAAGAAGGAGGAAAGAACAGGACGATAGATGTTCCTACAGGAAAGAAGGAGCAAACCACACTAGAGCACCCGCCAACCACCCAAACACATTCAAAACCATGGGCGATTCAACAAACGATAGACAGAAGCATTCGAGCATGTCGTCTCTCTCTCTCTCTCTCTGTAAAGCACAGAGCAACAGCTTGAGCCAGCCCATGATAGTAGAGATACCTGAGAACAAACAATTTTGTCTGCTTTTTAGTTTTAGGAAGTGTTTTACGGCGCTCGCAACTGCATAATAAGGTCACATGAGCGCCAGAAGACAGGAAGTGTTACAAGAGATAAGAAACAGAAAAAAGAAGGAGAAGAGATCTGGACGGTATATGTTTGATAGGAAAGAAGAAGCAAACCACAGAACAGCACCCGCCAACCACTCACGATAGATGTTTGAACGGAAAAAAGGAGCAAACCACACAAGAGCACCAGCCAACCACCCACTTCCTCTCAAAGCACAGAGCAACAGCTTGTGTCAGCCCACGACAGTTGAGATACCGAACAACAAACAATTTTGTCAGCAAATAGAGGTCTACATTTACATGTATTTAATACAAGCAAACATCTCAGATCATCTCATTTGGATTTGCATGCCTTTCTGGGTGTGTACGTATACAATACGCACAAACACTAGCTTGCACACATGATATGCCTACATACGAAAAACACATAATACACAAACACATATATATATATATATATATATATACTAAAAACAAACAACAAAAAAGACAACAACAACAACAAAAAAACAGTAGCCAGTTTGTCTAATTTGTAAAGGCCACAACTCACATTTAAAGCCATCCAATCACTCCACTCAAATGCTATAATGTTGTGGTGTAGCCACCCCTGACATTATACGTCGTCATATTTGGAACTCTTATATTTAGCGCGCCAATACGACATGAACCCTTCACTTTTATGACCCCCTTCAATCATACTCCTCCATTCATTCACCGTCAACGTCGGCGCACAAACACCAGCATTGTGCGTATGTAGGTCACTCCAAAGACGTCGGAATGGAAGTCAAATCCAAACCACCAACACAACAATCGTGTTATTCTCAAAGTTATAAGTCAGGTGCAAGCACAAAAAAGGGTCGGCCGAACGCATTCAAAATCATGGGCGATTCAACAAACGTTACTTCTAGTTTTAATAGAGGTTTTACGGCGCTTGAAACTGTATAAGGTCATATAAGTGCCGAAGATTAGAGTAACAAACACAAAAAACAAAGAGGAGAGATAAAGGCGATAGCTGTTTGATAGGAAAGAAGGAGCAAACCGCACCGGAGCACCCGCCAACCACCCACAACAATCGTGTTATTCTCAAAATTATAAGTCAAGTGCAAGCAACAACAAAAAAGGCTCGACCGAACGCATTCAAACCCATGGGCGATTCAATAAACGATAGACAGAAGCATTTGAGCATGTCGTGTTTCTCTTGTTTGTTTGTTTGTTTAGTATAGGGTTTTACGGCGCTCGCAACTGCATAGGTCATATGAGCGCG
>NW_004797567.1:487763-488933 GCF_000002075.1 Aplysia californica | reverse complement strand
CCCCCCCCCCCCACATACACACACACATATATTCACAACTGCACATTTATCAGGACGAACAAACATCAGCCCTTTACAACGACTGTTGTCTCCATCACCCCGATAACACTGAGCGAATAGACAAACAGTTTAACCCTATCCGTGCGTCCTCGGGTCATTTTGTACCCCCGGGGGTTGTATTTTTCACATTCCAGAATACTTCTAGTAAGTAGATCTCTTTGAAACTTTCAGTACTTCTCAAAATATCATTTTGACAGACTTCTATGCATGCAAAGCGTACGGATTAACGAGTAAATTTCCTCTTTGGAAAGCATTTGCACAGAGTTCCCCACTTCGTATGGATACGGATACGATAGTACGAGCAGAACCAGGAATACTGAGCGACTACACAGAACCTACTGGTGGGTGGTTGGCGGGTGCTCTGGTGTGGTTTGCTTCTTCTTTCCTATCAAACATCTATCGTCTTTATCTCCCCTTCTTCTTCTTTTTTATGTTTGTTACTCTCTTGTAACACCTGTAATCTTCTGGCGCTCATAGGACCGTATGTAGTTGCGAGCACCGTAAAAAAAAACCTCTACTAAAACATAAGACCTCATTGGCAAGCAAATACATGTAGCTGGACAGAGCCACTTTGACTTTTAGGGGTTGATTCTGGAAGATTGTGTATTCATTCATTCATTCATTCATTCATCCACTAATTCATTCAATCATTTATTCATTTATATATTTATTTATTTGTCTGTCTGTCTGTCTGTCTGTCTGTCTGTCTGTCTGTCTGTCTGTCTGTCTGTTTTTGTTTGTATGTTTGTTCGGGTTTTTTTGTTTCAGTATTTGTTTTGTTTTTGTTAGTGGAGTTAATGTTAAACAGAAGCACACTGGCACATCAGTGGCCATTTGACGCTTGTGAACAACAACAAAAAAGTCAAACAAAAGAGAACCAAAAAGGGACAGTAAAGAAGTCGGGCCCAGCAGTCACCAGCGTACATGGCCCTTTAACTACCCACATTATGAGTGATTACGTACGCGGTAGGTTAGCGTGCTGTGGCTCTCTCTACATCTACATCCATGGCTTATTATAATGTGAGCTGGAGGTGTGGGCCTGGGTAAGGACACGGTACAGCGACACGGTAGGCCTACATGTGACACTTAATGATTATATCTATAGCCCCC
>NW_004797567.1:481288-483777 GCF_000002075.1 Aplysia californica | reverse complement strand
ACAGACAGACAGACAGACAGACAGACAGACAGACAGACAGACAGACAGACAGACACACAGACAGATACATAAATAGGTTCAATTACACACTGTATAACCTTCTTGCACAGTAGGGCACAGACCCGGATAAGACGAACGACACAACAATATCCACGAAACGACAGGTCTAAATAAGACGCAAAAGAAAAAAACAAAAACAAAAACAAATACATCATGTACGTGGGCCTCAAAAACAATCCCGGCGGGCGGGCGAAGAGACCACGGAATAGATGAGTCACATCATGTATAATATATAGGCCAGGGCGCAGTGGGACCAGGCGCTTGTCAATTTTTGGGGGTATACAGAGTTAGTGGTATCATCTTACAGGTTGTTGTTGTTTTGTTTTGGGGGGGGGGTTCTTTTACCCTGCCCATTTTTATCAACTAGCGCTTTTGTGTTCAGTAGAAACAACAGCAACAACAATTGTGCAGCATTTTGGATTTTAAAATTAACTGTTAGTATTAGTGTAGTTCTTAAAGGTTGCTCTTTTGCCTTGCCTTCCGTGATAAAAATATCCATGTGTCTGGAACAGAAGTCGAGATGTTTGCAATTGAAGGAGGTGGGGTCGAATGGTTTCAGAAGTAAAATTAGCGTCAAAATGGTCGCCAAAGATTCTACAGTTATTTCCTTAGCTTGATAGTCCGTGGAAATTGAATATTTACATTTTTTGTGCCTGCAATAAACGTTTGTCAGTAAAATCAACACAGGACTGTGTTCCTAAACGGGCATGAAAGATGTTGAGCCAAAAAAACAAAACTAAGATAAAAATTCACAAACCTGCGGGAATTTATGTTTCTTAACTTTGCTTATTTTGACTAGATGACTAGATGACTAGATGACTAGATGACTAGATGACTAGATGACTAGATGACTAGATCTATACATTGTGATGCTTGTTCGTCTATGTGAGTTAACATGTCATTCATATTATCTGTTTCAGAATTGTAAACATTGCTGATCAATTCAATAACCTCTATCGTTGAAAGCAAATACCTCAAAGTTATTGAGCGCCTGATACCCCCGGGGCAGCGCCACTGACCGTAGTGTCTTTAGGTCATTCCCAAAGGGGGGACATTTCTCGTTCAAAGACAGAAGATTTGTAAATGGGCTGATTCATGTCACGCTCATAACTGTGCCTGATCTACAACAGGGAACTGCTGCTTTTTCTTTCCTGATCTTTACTATTATCATTTTCCTCTACTTCTTTTGCTTGTTTGTCACTCTCTTGTGACCTGCTATTTCCGGCGTGCCTTGAAAGTTGAAGCAGACCTTTGTGCTGTTGAAGCTAGAGAGGTGAGCAGAGTAAGTCTAATTCCCTGTAAAGACTTCTCCGTTGACACCTACCCCTTGGCGCTCATATGACCTTATGCAGTTGCGAGCGCCGTAAAACCCTCTACTATAATTTTTGTTAAATGAGCGTCTGATTTCACCACTCTGCCTCATGTATTAATATAGGCCAGGGCATGAGCTGCTCCCACCGACAAGAGGTTGGGGAGACGGGCTTCCGACGACGACGTGCACGAGGAAAGGTTCGCAAAATCCGGATAATCTATATAATAAGGATAACCGGGTAATTCTCAAAGAAACATGATCCGAATTCAGACTCTTAACTCGGTTTCCTGACCCGTTTGCCGAAGTGGGTGCACCCATTTGTTGAAGTAGTGCTAATCCGTTTGTCAAAGTGGTTCTAACTCATTTGCCGAAGCGGTTCATATATTATTTGCCGAAAAGGTACACTTACATGATATCCGGATTTTGCTTTAAAAAAAAGACTCATTGCCCAGCCTTAGCAAGAAGAGAGGCCCTGGCATTTCAAGAAGACCTTTCGACGGGAGAGAAGATGAGCAGCAGTAGGGCGGAGTTTGACTCACTGACAGGACACAATGTAAGGCAGACAGGCACAATAATATGCTGGGGCAGGTGGTATGATCGTGTCATATTGATGGAGGAGACACACCCTGCAAGCAAACATGCAAGCGCACACATACACACAGATACACACAGATACATACACTCAGTGACAGGACACGATGTAGGGCAGGCAGGCACAATGATCGTGTCATAGTATATATATATATATATAGATGATGGTGGAGACATGCCCTTCAAGTAAACATGCAAGGGCACACATACACACACACATACACACACACACACACACACACACACACACAACATACACACACATACACACACATACACACACATACATACAAACATACAACGGACTAGCAGACAGACACACAGGCTGATAGACACACAGACAAGATTAATAGATGGATAGACGGTCAAATGGACGTAAAGATAGATGAATAGAGAGAAAGTGAAAAAGTTAGGGAGTGAGAGACGGAGAGAGAGAGAGAAAGAGAGAGAGGGGGAGGGAGGGAGGGAAAGAGAGAGATGCGGTGGGTGGGTGGAGAAGGAGGGAGAGAGAGAGGGAGGGAGAGAG
>NW_004797567.1:476047-479627 GCF_000002075.1 Aplysia californica | reverse complement strand
GGGGGGTAAGAGAGAGAAAGGGAGAGAGACAGAGAGAAAATGGTTTCATTCTTTTTAAAATTGTACCTAACAAACGTATCTTATCTGTTTTTGCTTTCTATCCAACATTCAGAATTTGTATTTGGGTAAAATATTTCAGGAAAACATGCAAGCGACATCACAGGTTAAGAAACTGACAGTTTCAACAAATTCAAAACATGCCGTTCAGTTTAACCACATGTATTCGAACAGCTGGGCCGATGATCTGAATGAAAATCGCTCATATGACCTTATGCAGTTGCGAGGGCCGTGAAACTCTTACCTGCCCCCGTGGTATTATGCACCCTGCATAATTTAGCAAAATTTGATCATTTTGCATAATTTCTATTTTTTTTCCTTCATCATTCTTTGTTAAAATTAACAGAATCGTATAATTTCACATTGTTGGGCACAGTTTGCATAATTTCAGAAATTTTGTTTTGCATAAAACCGCGGGGACAGACTTACTAAAACAAACCAGGATGGTCTGAATAATGTTCTCATGTCGGAGCGCACTGACACGATCACGCCAGGATCACAGCCGTGGGCAGCAAGGGGAGAAGATCTAACAGGGAATGAATGAACCCTATCCGTACGTCGTGTTTTACTATCGTATCCATACGACGTGGGGAACTCTGTGCCACCACTTTCCACAAAGGAAATTTAGTCGGTAATCCGATCCGTACGCTTTGCATACCAGTCTGTCAAAATGATTTTTTGAGAAATACTGAAGGTTTTAAAGGGATCCTCGAACTAGAAGTATTCTAAAAGACGAAGAATACAACCCTGGGTGTACAAAATGACCCAAGGGCGTACAGATAGGGTTAAGGCGAAAAAAAGAAGTACTCTGTTTTGGTAATCGGCAAGCTAATTGTATTGATGTCGTCAACAAAATTCGCGGCTTTGATAGTTTTTTCTCGAAACTGCGCGGCCCTGATGTTCTCCCACATCACGATTCTGAAGTGCCAAATATCTAAAACAGACGTCGGCGATAACAGTTCGCCATTCGTTTCTCTGCTCAGATGTCCTAAATTTTTTTTACACATAATACATGTGGTAATATCGTCGTTTTTCATCGACACCCATCAGCACGTCACGTTCGACACCCATCCATTCCAGTTCTTTTAGTAAGTGGTTCGTGGTCTACCCCAGCCTTTTTTTGCAATCCAATTCTCTGCTGTTTAGCTTTGGTAAGTGTTTTACGGCACTTGTAACACAAGGTAATATAAGTGCCAAAGAGTAGAGGTGTTTACAAGAGAGTAACAAACACAAAAAGAATGAGTGGAGATAAAGATGATAGATGTTGTAGTTTTAGTAGAGGTTTTACGGCGCTCGCAACTGCGTAAGGTCATAGGAGTGCCAGAAGATTAGAGGTGTTACAAGAGAGTAACAATAAAAAAAGAAGACGGGGAGATAAGGACGACAGATGTTTGATAGATGTATGATAGGAAAGAAGAAGAAAACCACACCAGAGCACCCGCCAACCACCTACATTTCTCGGTTGAGAACAAGACGATCATTGCCTTTACGTCTATGCAATTGTCCCAAGAACGGTAAATCTGTCTCTTCTTATTCTTGTTTATGGGCTTCTTACAGGAAAAATACATGGATTCAATAAATATGTATCACTTACCAAAGAAGGGGGTAAACTTGCATTGGATTTCAACACCAATGTCAAAGTACATTGTTTTGTTGTTTTATTTTTGTATCCTTCTCTTAAAAGAAATCAAAATTTATTGGGGGAGGGAGGGGGCGCACCAAAAAGACTACTATATTGCAAAATACATAAATTTAGCGCGCCCCCCAAAAGAACCCTCCTTTTAAATCACGAGTTTTTCCACGCTGCCCGAGCTTTTATGACCATGAGTGACCTTGACATTACGAGTAGCTCCAGTGACTTGTCCGACACACAACTCAAACATTCTTTGGTTTTTGTTTTGTTTTGGGGGCTCCCCTTATTTCTACAAGTGCGTGTGCCCAGTTCCCAGCTTTATTTAACTCGGTGTGGGCAGACAGACCCACCCCCCCCCCCAACTCCCGCCACTTTCCCCTTTCCAATTCCCACCTATTTGTGATGTTTATTTTTTAGTTTCTTTGTTCCATTTCTTGGTCGCCATTCAAGTACAGGCTGTTCGTTGTAGTTTGTTTGTTGGCTAGTTAGTTTTGTTTGTTCGTTTGTTTGTTTGTTTGTTTTCTAAGTAGTTGTCCACACAGAGCACTACCCCTCGAGGCGGTGCTACTGACTGAAGTGTCTTTAGGCCTAACCTGTCCAAGACAATTACCTGTACAAACAACCACTCCCCACCTGACATGTCATAACGACACTGTCCAAGACTAGATCTACCACTTTCCCTTTTTTCGACAATGGGTGGCCTGGTCGTCCTCGACTAGACAATTTCGACAGTATTTAGTTTTAGTAGAGGTTTTACGGCGCTCGCAACAGCATAAGGTCTTAATAATATGAGCGCCAGAGGATTGGAGGTGTTACAAGAGAGTAACAAGCACAAAAAAAGAAGCAGGCGAGATTATAAGGATGAAAGACGTTTGATAGGAAAGAAGAAGCAAACCACACCAGAACATCCATCAACCACCCACCGACTGTGTTTGAACTGTCCACACCAGGCACCCACCAAGTTCTACGGTTCCAGCCTGAGAGCCGTGACAAACAACAACACAGTGGGGTAGAGAGTGGCGGGACAGATTTACACTAATTTACAGGGTTACGTTAATAGCTTCGCACTGCGCACGACCCGGGTTTACGGCTGCTATAAAAGTGACACGCCCACATTAAGCCCATAAAGCGATCCTCGCTCTAGAAGCAGAAAGAGGCGTCAAAAGGATGTAAAAATTAAGGGTAGCGATATTTCGACGGCATGCCGTCTGAAAATCGTAGTTGATATTTCCACGGCATGCCGTCTGAAAATCGTAGTTGATATTTCCACGGCATGCCGTCTGAAAATCGTAGTTGATATTTCCACGGCATGCCGTCTGAACATCGGAAGTGACACCTTTTTTTAATTTTTAATTTTTAATTTCCAAGCGTTTTGGAGGTCTTTTGGAGCCTCGCTGAAAACTTGTCATGAACTTTTTCAGCAATGGTGTAAAAAAATCCTGTTCTGTTTAGTTTAATTTTAGTAGAGGTTTTACGGCACTCACAACTGCATAAGGTCATATGAGCGTCAGAAAATTAGAGGTGTTACAAGAGCGTTACAAACATAAAAAAGAAGAAGGGGAGATAAGGACGATAGATGTTTCATAGAAGAGAAGAAGCAAACCACACCAGAGCACCCGCCAACCACCCACAATCCTTTCTTAAAAGTTAGTTAAAATGGTCTTTCTCACAAGAAGTCACGGCGACCGACCCTTATTTCCCCACGTAAAGTGGAGAGCCAGATGTGCGGACGAGGTCAAGTAAGTTCAAACAGTTTCAATGGAGGGCTGAAGTTAGCGTTTCCCTTTGACTGTGCAGGAGGAAATAAAGCGATGAAATACAAATTAGTTGGATGTTAATAAACATCTGTTTGCTTTGTTTTGTTTGTTTGTTTGGGGGAGGGGGTTGGGG
>NW_004797567.1:472517-473722 GCF_000002075.1 Aplysia californica | reverse complement strand
GAGAGAGAGAGAGAGAGAGAGAGAGAGAGATTGAAAGAGAAAAAGAGAGAGACAATACCTCAACTAGCCATGATCACACAAGAGGAATGAAGAGGAGGCAAGAGGAGGAGGGGAAGGAGAAGGAAGGGGGGAAGGAGGAGAAGGAGGGAGAAGGAGGACGGGGAGAAAGAGGGAGAAGGACGGAGAAAGAGGGGCAAGGAGAAGGACGAGGGGGAGAAAGAGGGAGAGGACGGAGGAGGGGACAGAGGAAGGGGAGAAGGAGGAGGGGAGATGGACGAAAGGAAGAAGGAGGAGGAGGGAAGAGGAGGTTGAAAACGATGAAAGGGAGAAGGAGGAAGGGAGGGAGGAGAGGAGGGAGAAGGAGGAAGGGGAGGGAGGAGAGGAAGGAGGAGGGGGAGGGAGGAGAGGAGGGAGGAGGGGACGGAGAAGGACGAGTGGAGAAGGGAGACGCTGCTCGAGACGGTGACAAACCAGACCTCGTTACGCCATAGTACTGCGTATTATAGAAGATGTAGGCCTACAATCTAAGGTATTATGACGGTCACGACATCACCAAGCTCGCCACGTTACGCCACCCAACAAGTCCTTAGTGTTGTTTTACAACAATCCAAACCGACAACTTCGGTTTCTTTTTTTTTCCGTAAGAGTTTTACGGCACTTGCAACACAATAACTTATAAGGTCATATATAAGTGCCGAAGATTAGGTGTTACAAAGGAGTAACAAACACAAAATAGAAGGTTTAGTTTTAGTAAAAGTTTTACTGCACTTGCAACACAATAAGGCCATATGAGCGCCAGAAGATTAGAGGCGTTACAAGGGAGTAACAAACACAAAAAAGAAGGAGGGGAGATAAGGACGATAGATGTTTGATGGGAAAGAAGAAGCAAACAAACCACACCAGAGCACCCGCCAACCACCCACTAAGTGTTGTTTTACAACAATCCCAACCAGCAGCTTCGGTATCTTTTCTTTTTTTTTCGTAAGAGTTTTACGGCACTTGCAAAACACAATAAGGTCTCATCAAAGTGCAGAAGGTTAGAGATAGTAACAAACACACATACACAAAAAAAAACCAAAAAAGGAGGAGAGAAAAGGAAGACAGATGTTTGACAGGAAAGAAGGAGCAAACTACACCAGAGCACCACTCTCCCTTTTTAAAACAAAATTTGTTGCGGATAACCTTCATGCTCGACCACAGATTGG
>NW_004797567.1:470089-471409 GCF_000002075.1 Aplysia californica | reverse complement strand
CAAGGGAGAGAGAGAGAGAGAGGGGGAGAAAGAAGGAGGAGGAGGGAGAAGCGACAAAGTCACAAAGAGACAGAAACAGATATTAGCAGAGAAGGAAACAGAGAGAGGGGTGAGAGGGACAGTTGGAAAGACAACATAAAAGTGCTGAATGACGGAAGGGACAGGGCGGATGATAAGAGAAAAATGAACTAGGTTTCTTTTCTTTTAAAGGTTTGGGGGGGGGTGATCCAGTAACCTGCGCGGTAATCGATAACGCCGTAAAACATGCCTATCTATTTATAGTGAAAGCTATGGGGGGGTTCTGTTAAGTAAGGCACTACAAGGTAATATAGTATAAATTGTTTTTGTGGGTGGTTGACGGGTGCTCTGGTGTGGTTTGCTCCTTCATTCCTCAAATATCTATAGTACTTATCTCCCCTTCCATCTTTTTTATGTCTGTTACTCTTCTGGCGCTCATATGACCTTATGCAGTTGCGAGCGCCGTAAAAGCTCTACTAAAACTAAACTTTAAAATTGTCTTTACTGCTGTTTGTTGGTCTAAATTGTGAATCCGACAAGTCAAAATGGAATTTCTATAAGACGTGGCTTGGTTAATTTAAATATTGACACAGAAAATCAGAACAATGAGAAGACCACACCCGAACAAAGACTCCTCGCCCACGGGAAGGCAAACAACAGACTAATTAGTTAGTAAGTAATATCGAAGGTAGTGAGTAGTGAAGGAATAGTTCCGAAGGTAGTGAATGGATATCAGCCTTCAATTACCACAGTTCTCTGTGAGTCTGGTTGGTTGGAGAGAGGCTGACGAAGCTCAACTACACGGCAACACAGTATCTATCCGGAGACCAATCAAAATGCTTTGTGCCTCCCTGGACCGAGTAAAAAAATCGGGGGGGGGTACAGGGAGATATGCCCCCCTGTTTTAACCCATAGTTTGATATTTTGCAGTTAGGTTTGAAATTTCCTTGAAAATAATTGATTTGCGACAGTTATAGTGGATTTATGTGATCTGCAGCAAAGAATACGCAGTTTGACGCCCAAAGCAGTGCATCTGTGTGCGGGAGTGCGTCTCCGAATAGTTCCTGGGTGCTCGCCGGAGACGTCTCCGAATATCTTCTGCACCACGGCAACAGTGTATCAAGGTAGTGAGGAAACAAGGACCCAGAACCCCCCTTGTTATTATCTCCCGAAATGTTCTCGTGTACTTGTAGAGGACTAACCACCTGTCTTTAGTTTTATATAAAATATATTACAGAGATAGATATAGATATTCGTATAATATTTAATACAATGAATATATAATATATAGTATAATATATA
>NW_004797567.1:468851-469986 GCF_000002075.1 Aplysia californica | reverse complement strand
ATAATATTATATTTTATATACTTGGAGCTGTTTTAGCATTGCACTTCCGGTAAAATATATCCTTATATTTCACGTGTGAAATATACGCTGGCTAGGCTAAGCTGAAATCTCACACGTGAAATATAAAAATTTGCATAAATTACTTCGCGCACTAGATTAACCACATGCTTCCTGTTATAAGCCGAAAGTGGCCCTTAGGCGGCTGGTAAGTAGCAACGTACTCTAGATCTATATTCACCTTCTACTTCTATCCCTCTGTGTAGCCTAGGCTAAACAAAGTAGCCTAGGTCTAGATCTAGATCTAGATCTAGTAAAAACGTAAACACTTCGCTGCAAAGCGCGCTCACCATGGGCAACCAAACACTTCTCCGTCTTGCTGTCCGTTCTAGTCGAGTATAGGTGCAAATCTTTCTACGTTTCTCTCGTTGAAACTCGTGATTAAGACTTGGCAATTTCACTCGTAGGATAAATCATGATCTTACACCACAACTCATGTAATAAATTATTTATATTACATTACATAATATTACATTATATTATATTCAGAGTGAGTTGACGTTTCCACTGCCGGCACACACACACACACACACACACACACACACACACCAACCTGTAGCTCTGTAGCACGGAGTGGTGGGAGGGGGGGGGAGGGAGAGGCGTCAGAAATCCGCCCCCTGCTCCACTCGCCCTCATCACATAGAATATTCATGAACTGGGTGGCGTGCGGGCAGAAACGTCCAATTTGGGGGATGAGCAGAAGGCGGAAATTATACCAAACTGACACATCTCCAGCACGTTACGCCTGCCCAATATCTGTTCATCATTCCATCCATCCATCCATCCATCCATCCATTTAACCATCAGGCCATCCATCCGTTCGTCTCTCAACTTCACAATCCGATCTTTACATTTATCCTACCCGACCCATTCCGGCAGCAGCCCACCTCCTTAATCGGCTATACTATGACAACGGGGGCACACAGAAACAATCACAGGCAGAGACTGAACGACCTAACATGTATGGGAGCATGGAAGGACCCAAGATACGGTAGGACAAAGGCAGAGCACATAACATAATATTATTACAAGTATGACGTGGTGTTGTTGTTTTTCTTGGGGTTTTTTGGGGGGCAGG
>NW_004797567.1:466991-468388 GCF_000002075.1 Aplysia californica | reverse complement strand
CACCCCCCTTCCCCTCCCGCCTTCTTCAGGATCCATCCCAGAGTCTGCTTACAGTCTCCATCATAATGTGGTTGGAGATCCGTCGGACTGGTCCGCACAGGTAACTAAATGTGAGTTATTTAGCTCTCATAAGTTTAAACTTATTTAATTTCTGTACATTGTCATGTGTCATTTAACATTTGTTCAAGCTGCATGACACTCATACAAAGGAAACGTTTAAGTTTTGGGGGTTTTTGGAGTTAGTTTTAGTAGAGGTTTTACGGCTTTCGCAACAGCATAAGGTCATATGAGCGCCAGAAGAGTAGAGGTGTTACAAGAGAACAAACATAAAAAAGAAGAAGGGGAGATAAGGACGATAGATGTTTGATAGGAAAGAAGAAGCAAAGCACATCAGAGCACCCGCCAACCACCCATAAGGAAATGTTTAAGGATGAGTTCAGATACACTTTAATGCCACACACATATCTGCAAATCAGAGTTCGTCTTCTTTTCTGCTTATATTATGATGAGGCTCATAGGAGGAAACGAACAGACCATTATTCAAACAAAGACAACATAGCAGTTTAGTTTTTGTGAGAGTTTTGTAGCACTTAAGCAACACAAAATAGGTCATTTAAGTACCGAGGATTAGAGGTGTTACAAGAGAGACACAAACAATAAAAAGAAGGGGCAGAGATAAGGAAGACAGATGGTTGATAGGAAAGAAGGAGCAAACCACACCAGAGCACCGACCAACCAACCACGTATCTAAATCCATACACTTCAATGTAGAAAAGAGCTCTTTGTTTTAGTAAGAGTTTTTCGGTACTTACAACACAATAAGGTCATATAAGTGGCGAAGATTAGAGGTGTTACAAGAGAGTAGCAAACATAAAAAAGAAGAAGCAGAGATAAGGACGATAGAAGGTTGAAAGGAAAGAAGAAGCAAACCACACCAGAGCACCCGCCAACCACCCACCAGAAGAGCTCTGAAGATGAACGGACGTCATCTTTTCTTATATTTTGCGGCAAAGAGGCGGAAACGAACAGGCCATTAATCAAACAAAGACGCACAGTTGAAATCAAACACAACTCGACAATGTCGTCACGCATGCGTCCACTATGTGTCGACAGCCGTTTGTGAAATATTCAGTCTTATCTTTCATACTGCGCGCGCTATTTCGGACATTTATGGCACGCACAGTGTCTGTTAGAAAACAGAAACGCTCATTGACAAATTGATGGTCATTTTGTGCGACGAAAAGGTCAAACGGGGGGTTAATTTGTTTTTGTTGAACAGTTTGTTTGCTGGGCTGTTATTTCTTTTTTTTTTTTGTTTCGTTACCTTTTTTGGTTGTTGTTGTTTCGTTGGGAGTTTTTTCATGATTTTATGTCTGTTTGCTGTTTGTTTGTGTGTG
>NW_004797567.1:463314-464967 GCF_000002075.1 Aplysia californica | reverse complement strand
ATGAATGAATGAATGAATGAATGAATGAATGAATGAATGAATGAATGAATGAATGGAAGGACAGGCAAGCAACAACAACAACAAAAAGAATAAGAAATCCCAATGGCATTGGGTAGAGCACTGCCTTGATAATAAAATATATCTTAGATAGATAGATAGATAGATAGATAGATAGATAGATAGATAGATAGATAGATAGACAGATAGACATATATTTTTATTTTTATTCTATTATTTTTTACACGAGAACAAAAGTAAACGACGTACACCGCTACCTTTCACTAGATGCACAACACCAGGTGCAGCGTCGACAGTATAGGTCAGTGTGAGTCAGGTCAGTGTGAGTCAGGTCAGTGTGAGTGTGAGTCAGGTCAGTGTGAGTCAGGTCAAGGGCATGCCTATAGGCCTAAATCATATTATTATATCGACGGTGTATTTCTCTAAACACAAAAAAAAGCTTTTAGATGATACCATTAACTCCATATGCCCAAAAATTGACGAGCGCCTGATCCCACCGCCGTGTCGTGACACATATATAGGACTAAGGACTGAGGCACAATAATAAATAACACTTCGACCATGCCTGTCATGGCCAGCCGCCCCTGGCAGAGAGGAATACAATATCCCAACAAACAGAAGGGGATTATATTCGATTGGAAAAAAAAACCCTCAGCATTCGGAAATCGATCACGCAAGTGCTCCACGCTACAACGCCACACCACAGACGTCGGAAGACCAAAGATCGTACATAACAAGATAGTTCACTCAGCCAAAAAAGGTGTCCGCGGAAGTCCGCGCACTGGTTCAGATGGCGCTGCAGTCTTTGTTTTGAAGCTCCCCAGGCTAAAACAGCACTTGGACATGGATGGCTGGTGCCTCTATTTAATAAATAAATCATAGATGGTCAATGTTTTGAAGCTCCCCAGGCTAAAACAGCACCTGGACATGAATGGCTGGTGAATCTATAAATAAATGTGAGGCATCGGGGTGGAATCTGGCGCTCGTCAAAATTGGAGAAACAGGCATTTTCCTACTGTTTCGAATTTTAAATCAGATTTTCGTTTTGGTTTTTTTTCAACCCTTTTATGTCCAAATAAAAACACATTTCCATGAGAATTATATTGATAAACGTTGATTAAAAGCTCACAGTGTGTAATTTTTCAGTTTTCAAGGACTCTTTAGCTATTGAAGTTACCAAACTTTGGCGGTCATTTTCTCGCTATTTTTACTGCTGAAACCAAGTGATCTTACCTCTTTCAATCACAAATAACGTCACTTCTACTCAAGATAGATGGGCATTTCTTTCATCAAAAGCAAGAAAAATTAACAAGAATCTTTAAATGTAAAAGATGATACTCCACATGCACAAAAAAGACGAGAGCCTGATTCCACCGTGTAGTGACACAAATCATCGATGGTCAAAGTTTTGAGGCTCCCAAAGAAGAATAGGAATCTAAGCGCAGTTTGTGGTTTCACTTTTATTGTTTTTCACACAAGTAGGGTAACTCTGATCTTTAGAAAAAGGTGCATGGGTATTAGGGGAGTGGAAAACCAAAAGGAATGTGTGTGAGTGTGTGTGCGTGTCTCTGAGTGTGTGAATGCCTCTGTGTGTGAGTGTGTGTGTGTGTGTGTGTGTGTGTGTGTGTGTGTGTA
>NW_004797567.1:460822-461972 GCF_000002075.1 Aplysia californica | reverse complement strand
GTGACCCCGGGTCACGCAGCCAGTCGCCTCTTTGTCTTTGTAATAATTTTCACTGCTGCGCTCTGCTGTGCCCGCTCTGCTTGCAGTGTGGCCAGAGCCATAGGCATATGAGCGCCAAGGGGTGAAAGTCAAAAGAGAAATCCTTACAGGGAATCAGACTTACTCTGCTCACCTCTCTTGCTTCAACAGCACAAAGTCTACTTCGACTATCAAGGCACCCCGGAAATAGCGGGTCACAAGAGTGAGACAAACATACAAAAGAAGTAGAGGAAAATGACGATAGTAAGGAAAAGGGGGGAAAAAACATGCTCAGTTCCCTGTTGTAGTTCAGGCAGAGTTATGAATATGACATTGTTGGATCAGCCCATTTACAATTCTACTGCACAAAAGAACGAGAAATGCCTCCCCCCCCCTCCTTTGGGAATGGCCGAAAGACACTTGTCAGTGGCACCGCCACCACCATTTTGACTCGTGTTTAGAGAGGCCTTTTTCAACACTAAGATCATTGGGCCGAACACACAATTTCACTGCCCATCTTTTTATTTTTTATTCGTAAGAGTCTTACGGCACTTCCAATACAATAAGGTCATATAAGAGCCGAAGATTAGAGTTTTAGTTTCTGTAGAGGTATAACGGCGCTCGCAACGGCATAAGGTCATGATGAGCGCCAGAAGATTAGAGGTGTTACAAGAGAGTAAAAAATATAAAAAACAAGGAGGAAGGATAAGGACGATAGGTGTTTGGTAGAAAAGAAGGAGCAAACCACACCAGAGCACCCGCCAACCACCCACACGGTCCTCTCTGACAAAGCTGAGGCACGCAGGAGAGCGGAGAAAAACTTCTCAGAAAACCCAAGTTCTAGGAAAACGCCCACAGAGATTTAAATTTCAACCCGGTTCATCCGGGAAGAAGACGATGATGCTAACGGACTTTTTCACAACAGCGGTTATCAAACTGATGGAGTAACTGAAGGGTGGGTGAGAAAATCAAAGTAGAACAGAAGAGTGAAAAAGGGGAAAAGAAGGGGGGGGGATAAAGAAGGGTGAAAAAAAAAGAAAAAAGAAGAAAAAATTAATCAGAAAGAAAGATGGGTCGACTAGTTAATCAGAAAAATACTCAACCCTTTAGAGCCCAAAGAAAGGAATTCCTG
>NW_004797567.1:456642-460722 GCF_000002075.1 Aplysia californica | reverse complement strand
AAATGACACTCAACAATGGTGTTATAATATTTAAAGGCAATATATTTTTTAAAAACATTTCAAGTAACGCGTATCTTTAATAATATTTTTTGACCCCCCTTTCCAACCACTAAAAAAAATATATCTTTTTTGTAAAAGCCCTTCCCTTCCTCTCCCCCATAAATAAGGCCATCTCTACCAATAACCAACTGTACTACATCCACACAAAAAGTTTCATTTTGATGTATTCATTTCTTTCAAGAATAGAGTCAAACCTCGTTAAATACCTCTACCCTTACCTTAGGACAAGCATGACGGTGGTGGAACAGCAACTTAACAGGGTTACTCTGTTGTATGTTTATATAATATCCTCGACCACCCAACATCAGGGAACATGATTCTGCAGAGCATTCTGGTGCTGGGCGGCAAGATTCCTGATTCTTGAAAGAGCTAGGAATCGTAGGAATCGACTCCGAACAAAATTACTTACTTTGTAAAGATGTGATTTCTTCTGGTGGTTACCTGGTTGGTTCCGAACATATTCAGAATTTAGGATAACCTTGATTTCGGAGCACTACGAAGCATCCATTTATATTTTTCAAACATGTTTTCTTTAAAAAAAAGATAAGATTTTAATGATTAAAGTAACTGGTAACCGTTCGTGTTCTCGTAAAAAGAGTCGGAACTTTTCTTCCGTTTCCGTACCATTAATTGTGGGAATCAGTTCCAGAATCGAATCTTCGCCCAGTTCTCGGGCAATTTGTGTTTGAAAAGTCTTCTCTTTCTCAATCTCTACGTCTTTCTTGAGGGAGAAAAATTATCAAGTAGCCAACCAGTGGGTGTTGTGCGCCATGTGCAGGGTGACTCTGTACCTCCGGCGATGGTCATTTGGCTGGCGGTATGTATCATGGCGGGGAAAATTTACATTAGTTAAATAAGGCTTGGATCGTACCTCTCAGACAATTGACAGAGATGGCAAAAGGCGCTGTGAAGGTGTACATATACTGGAAGCTCCTTTTCCTACATAGGCAAAACTTAGCAGAAAAAGGGCCTGGTGGTAAAGATTAAGATTTCAAAATGATTTATCGATTTGAAAGGCCTTTGGCCCATATACATCCACACATTTTAACATATGGTTCAGCAATTACATGCATTGGTGCAGCACATCGGACATTTTAAACATACACTGGGCAAGCACGCACACACCTACACACTTATACTCACACACACATATATAATATATAATATATAATATATACATTCATACTACACCAACACACATACATACTACATAAAGGCATGTTTTGTCATCAGTTTGTATACGTTACTACTTGCAAAAATAGGAAGGTTTCCAATATATATGAAGTGCAACTTTACTGACTCTAATAAACTGTCGGTTGCCCACATCACCTCTAGTCAAATGAAGAGGGGAAAAAAATGTTTTATTCAAACGGTACAAGAACACCACAATAAAGATTTCCAACCTGATAAAAATATTTCTACAGTTAGTAGAAAACTCACCAGGTACAGTGGTTCATGTGCAGCCAAACTTGACAGTCCTCAGGCTGAATATCCAAAGCACGGAAGAGAATCTTCTTGACGTGAAAACTCAGTCATAGTAGACAGAAAAACATCCACACAATCTATCTCAGACTCCTTTGACAGACTTGATATTCAACATTGAAAGGCAACAACTGATGGGTCAGTTTGGAATAGATTTAAGTAAAAGTGCACTTGAGGTCACTAGTGTCTAAAACAAATGTTTGTACATAAAATTCAAAGAAGTTTGACTAAAGAGGCAGAATTTAAAATAAAATGAGTTTAAGTCTTTAGAACACAGGCAATCTGAATACCGTACTGTACTTTTTTTTATGCTTTAGAATTCAGAATATAGGAGATAAAAGAGGCAATCTTTTTTCCCAGGGAATCTGCATTGGCACTCCGTAACTTACACTAGTGTGGAAGAATTTTTACTAGTCAAAATTATGCGGCCTAACTTTTATCTCTATAAAAAGAAGTTCTGATGGGCACTTCAAAAAAAGCTCCGTCACTGAAAAATCTGAAAAAAAAAAAGCTAATTTTTTAAGTTTTAACTCTCTCAACACTAGGCAAAAATAGCTTTCCTAGTCTTATATTATATAAAAACCTGTCAAGATTGTTTTTAGAGTTAAAGAGCAGTAAATCTGATGCACAGCAGTTTAATTGCTCTAATAATCAGCTAACAAATTCAGAGCAAACTTTCTATATATAATGTGTGTGACTCTTCTTTCATTAATTTTGCATTTGAACCAGTTGACCAACAGTTTGTTGCGCACTTCAAAATGCTCCTTTAGTAGAAAAACAAAGCAAAGCATAAATTACATTTTAAAACTTGCTAGATCAAACTATAACCTGAGTTTAACTTTATTTAGTATCAATAGTTGAAAACAAAGTAGCACTAAATTCCTGTTCGTGAAAGCAGTGGATTTCACCCACGGATGACCATTATAGTAAGGTCTATGTTATATATATATATATATATATAAAAAAGATTCTATATGGAACACTTCTAAAATCCTAATCTTTTCCCCAAAAATTTTTTTTTAATTCTGGTCGAAAGAAATTCTACAGCCCTCTCCATGCTATTCAAATGACATTTTATCTTTTAAAATAAAAGTCAGTGGGATTCACCGGGATGTAAACAAGTTTGAAAAAAAAAGCCAGAAAATATACTGCGCACGCATTGACTGAAATTAGACACTAAATTATATTTTGGTTTTTTTACCCTCTTCTTTTACAACAAATAATCTCTAATTTTAATATATGTGTTGTTTATAGTAGACTTTTGTAAAAAGCTGGGGGGACAAATGGCAAGTGGGCTGGAAAAATCGGAAAAAGCAGGAAGATTTACATCCCTGGATTCAACTTTGATGGAACTGTACAACTTGCAATACATTTTAGTTCAGCTCTCAAATTTTTTAACAGTGCATATATTTTGTTACCCCACCCCCTCCTCCCCCCCAGTACACACACACACACACACACACACACACACCTGCAATGAACAATAATTTCAATTTTATTGTCTCTTAAGATTTAAAAAAGTTGTTTTGTCCTCTCTAAGAGCTGCCAGATTTAGACCAAAACTGAGGGAATTAATTATTGTCCAAATTAGGGACTAGAATCTAGATCTAGATCTAGATCTAGAAATCTAGATCTAGAGAAACAACTGAATAAATACAATGAAGAGTCTTAAAATCTCTGGTTCATACCCATCTATAGACTCTACAAAAAAAAGTGAATTTCGAAAGATCCAAACAGATCCAAGGGAGGGGTGGACTTTTAGGGAGGGGGGGTGTTACCCTGCCCCACCCCTGTTACCCAGCCCCACCCCGTCAAACTACTATTAATTTGACATGCACTGAATCATTGCAATTTGAAGGCAGTTAATCAGTGGAGAGTGGAGAAGCTTGCAAGATTGAAGAACAAGAACTGTAGAATCTAGATCTAGATCTAGAATCTATACATATCTAGATCTAGATTATCAAGAGGCCAAAAATGTGTTTGTTTTTTTATAAGAAATGAAAGGCCATAAGAAATCATAGTTTAATAAGATGTCCATTTAAAGTAGGCTGGCAAGTTTGTTGCAATGGCAAAGGTTCTTGTCCATTTCTTTAGTTAGTGAACTAGAAATCTAGACTCTAGATCTAGATCTAGAGATCTACACTTCGCCAGACAAGAACTAAAAAAAAAGAATAAAGAAGAGACGAGTTGGAGAGAGGAGACGAATCAACTTTTTCGCGACTCCCAGAGATTAGAGAACTAGCCTACTGAAATTATGAATTGTAAAGACAACCTTAAGCATTGGCTCAAACACACATATCTTCACACAGAAATAGTGACACTCCTCCGAATGAACGAGTTCCGTGTTCTCTCACATTCAAAGTATTGAGTGAGAAGATCCGTCTGGCCTCTGAGTCTGAGCCTGAGAGACGAGACGATGTGATCAACTTCGACATTCGACCTTACCCGGAAATGTCAACACACCGGGGTAGCTTCGCGCTCCGTACAAGAAACAAATCGCAATTTTACTAGAGGTAAAATCAAGACATTATAATATTA
>NW_004797567.1:431368-455749 GCF_000002075.1 Aplysia californica | reverse complement strand
GCGCCACGCGCACGGATCTTGTCTCATGAGTTTGTTGTATTCGCCTGAAACTTTCGTCAAACTTAGTCTTCAATCTGAATCATAACACATTCTGGCATCAACAATGCTTGAACTTGAAGACACGCTCTTTTCATTTTAAAAATTTTTTGTAAATACATGTATGAGTTTTACGTCGTTCGCAACGGCATAATAAGGTCATACGAACAGGCGGGACACACCAAACATTTTCAGTTGGTAGGAAATTTTGAGTTTTGCCCGGGTGGCAGCCGGAGCCTACTCTTATCCCTTATCAAGGGATCTTTAACGTGCGCAACTTGCACATGGGACCTCTGAGAATTTTCATCCTTGTCCGAGAAGGATAGGTGTAGATCTTACAAACCATAAGATCAGGGGTGTGGCTGGAAGACAGCAGGAAGAAGGAGCCAACGAGTAGAAATAGAAAGGGTGCAGAAAAAAGTCAGGAGCCCAGAGGAGGGGGCTAAGGAGGTGAGGGGGAGGGGGCAGAAAGAGAAGACGAAAGCGGGCGACAGAACATTGCTAGAGAGCAGCAAGGGAGTTGAAAGGAGACAATTCTAGCGAAGAAAATTGTCCCGTCGCTATTCGGATTCGAACCTGGAAACGTTTGAATGAGAGGCGAACACCGTAACACCCCCCCCCCCCCCCTGTATTGTCCTTCGGAAAAGCAGCATTAAAAAGTGATTTAACGAACCTTAAAATTATAGTTTTCCTTATTATACAACATATTTACAGCTTCAAGTGACAGTCGACAGCCCTGTTATTAAGAAATGAACTATTTTAACAGTGTACAATTATTCTGATATAATATATTTCCCTTATTCTCACGTTGTGTGCATTGATTCTATGTGCCATTCGACAATTACACAAAAAAAGTAGAATTTAGTTTAGTTTTCGTAGAGGTTTTACGGCACTCACAACTGCATAAGGTCATATGAGCGCCAGAAGATTACAGGCGTTACAAGGGAGTAACAGACATATAAAAGAAGAAGGGGAGATAAGGATGATAATGATAGATGTTTGATAGGAAAGAAGAAGCAAACCACACCAGAGCACCCACCAACCACCCATAAACTTGTTGTTATTGATCCAGATTTAACAAAACTTAAAACTATAGTTTTCATTATATAAATAAAACATGACGTTTACAGCTTCAAAGTGACAGTCAACAGTCTTGAAATTAAGAAATGAATTATTTTAACAGTCTACAATTATTCTAATATATCTTTGCGTAATTCTGAAGTTGTGTTTAGATCCTATGTTTTAGTAAGAGTTTTACGGCACTTGCAACACAATAAGGTGATATAAGTGCCGAAGAATAGAGGTGTTACAAGAGAGCAACATACACGAAAAAGAAGGAAGAGAGATAAGGACGATAGACGTTTGATAGGAAAGAAGGAGCAACCACACCAGAGCCCCCGCCATCCCCCCACCTATGTACCAATAAAAAATCAGACAAAAAAGTAGAACTTACAAAGAGATTGACAACAATTCCACCACAGAGGAGTCACTAAAAATTTATTCCATAAATCTAAAAACACAAAACATAGACTGACACCAACATTAGGCAAACTGAAATACTCACATATAAGAGCAAAATAACCAATGGCCATTGAAAGTAAAGTAAGATTCCCAAAAACTTTGCGTAATGATTACAATAATTACAAAATGTGACGGGTGGTGAGAAATTGAGAGACTTCTCGCAATCCACAAATGGGGAGATATTGGCCAAAAATCTACACAAGGGACAAATTTGCAGATTTTCTATTGATGCCATATTCTTTAAGTATGACATGCCTTTTTACCTTATTATTTCACACTTATAAATTGTAAAAACTTCACTTATAGCTGTGATGTAAGCTGTTTCCATAAGGCTCAAATCCGAGAAGTAACTTATTTTGTCAGCACACTTCACAAATCATAAAGTAATGATTCAGACAACTCAACACACATATAAGACAGCACAATCAAGCAAGCAGCTGTACATGTACAGAGGAACTCGGATTCAACGAAAACTCAGATTCAACTAAATGAGTTGGATTCCCTGGGTATTTTTTATTATTTTAAAAATCAATAAAAATAAATAAGATTTAACGAAAACTTGGACTAATCAAAGGAGTTGGATTTCCTGTTTTTTTAAATTCATATAAGTCAATAAAAATAACTTGGATTAAACGGACACATGAACAAACAAGCTCAGATTCAACGAAGTCGATCGCAGGGTGAACAGCCCCAAATGACGTAGTTTCACTCATTTTTCACCCGCAACGAACCACATCAGTTCCTGGAAACCATCCATGGCACCTGCATCGTGAATCATTATTCTGTGACTGTGTGCGTGTGTCCGGGGGGAGGGGGACACACACTGTCCGGGTGTGGGAATGTCAGTAGAGATACAAACAACGTCACGCCATAGTTATTTTCTTTTCCCCGACTTTCGATCAATATTACAAAGATAAGCTAGTATTGACATAGACCTGAGTAATGAAAAGCGCGCTGGTCTGTGGAATCAAACGTTGCCGCATGCTAGGCTCTACGCAGCAACACAGCTTGTTCGGCAAACAATACGTTATAGATAAAAGATGACACAAGCGTGCATTTAAACCAATCGGCCCTTTGGCACAGTGTGTCCTTCGTAGAATCCAGTGTATTTTCCTGGAATTTTCAAGCATTTCTTTGGTATGGCATCAATGAAACGAAAAATGCCTCTCATTTGAAACCAAACTACTTTTGATTGAGAACATCGAATACATTATACATTACTTGCTCGGTACTCATAACTATCTACACAAAAATCTTATGTTTGCTATCAGGAACACTCAGATTCAACTAAATTGAATTGAATGTCCGGCCCAACGACTTCACTGAATCCGAGTACCACTGTACAAGCACCACACAGGTTGACAATGTCAGTTTTAGTTTTAGTAGAGGTTTTACAGCGCTCGCAACTGCATGAGGTCATATGAGCGCCAAGGGGTGGATGTCATTAGAGAAGCCTTTACAGGGAATCAGGCTTACTCTGCTCACCTCTCAAGCTTCAACAGCACAAAGTCTGCTTCGACTATCAAGGCACCCCGGAAATAGTGGGTCACAAGATGTGTGACAAACATACAAAAGAATAAGAGGATAAAAGACAATAGTAAGGAAAGGATTAGGAAAGAAAAAGCAGCAGTTCCCTGTTGTAGATCAGGCACAGTTATGAGAGTGACATTGATGAAGCAGTCCATTTACAATTCTACTGTGCATGAACGAGAAATGTCCCCCCTTTGAGAATGGCCTAAAGACACTTCAGTCAGTGGTACCGCTGCGGGGGGTTGACAATGTCAGGTTTTGTGTCAGAATACATTCAACTCTTCACAATGTGGTACATGTACAAAAGACTCTCACTCTTATTAGTCACTGATACCTTGATTAGTGAGGTTGACCAATATTTCTACCTGAAATCATAACGTAATGTCATAAAACAAAATAATACAACACCATACATCAAAAGTGATTTTCGGAGGGGAAAAAAAAACATAACGAAGGATACTTGTTTTTTGTCCAGACGTTGGGAGTTTACAACAACCATTTTTGGCATCGCATAAGCACAAGCAATTTGAAAGACACACCAACAAGGGGTAGTGGAAGTGTTAAAAATCATCCAATGACACATTTTGCAATTAAGAAAGCTCAGTTTCAGTAAAGAGAAGTACAAAAACAAAATAAAATAACTACATGTAATATATATATAGTAGGGAAAAAGTAGGGGGGAAAAAAAGTACAAAAACAAAATAACAAACTATATGAAATATATTATATATATATATATATATATATATATATATATATATATATGTAACAGGGAAAAGGGCAGATAGAAAAAGTAGGGGGAAAGAAAAGAAAGAGGACACACCGGTCACATCCTCCAACTACCCAATCATTAAAAAATTTTAATTAACAAGTTTTTTTAAAAATTACTCATCTCAAAGAAGGCAACAGGAAAAAGTACAACGGGTAGCTCCGGTTTAAAATCCACTAAACACGTCGAACATCACAACCCAGACTACATCGCATGAGGCTAAAGCTTGAGACAGAAAGACGGAAACTTGAGGCAACATATGAAACAGAGAGACGTGTTAAGTGGGTCACTGGCAATTATGGCAAGAGCTTTGAATAGAAAAAAGTTTTTTCAAGATTGACAAACAAATCTAAAAAAAACCCAAAAAACAAGAGCTGAAATGTAAGCACAACAAACAAATCCCCACAAGCAGAATAAAAAATATCAAAACATTTTTTTAATACTAGGATACACACTGGTCCCACAGTGAAACATCTCACACATTTTTCCACTAAGTGCAAGATACTACAGATGAAATGACTATCCTCTACCATATGATGAACTATTTGTATCACATAGATGATGGCTGTCAAAGCATCAAGAAAAAAACATATTCCACAAAATCCACTTCATTATCCAGTTTAGTTTAGTTTTAGTAAGAGTTTTACAGCACTTGCAACACAATACGGTCATATAAGTGCCAAAGGTTAGAGGTGTTACAAGAGAGTAACAAACACAAAAAAGAAGGAGGAGAGATAAAGACGAGAGATGTTTGATAGATAAGAAGAAGCAAACCACACCAGAGCACTCGCCAACCACCCACTCTGAAAAATGACACAACTCTTTCAGAACAAATCTTACACAGTGAAATTTACAGAAATAACCAGTTATGGCGCGGATCTATCACGGATATGTCCTGGAAAGGGTTCATGTTGAGATTATGTGTGATTCCATATTTTTGATGAAAGAGATCTGTAGCAGAAGACCAGAAGCCAGCTGATGTACTGAGCATGTTAGAGTGTAAAAACTCTTCGGAAAAGACATCACAAAAAAAAACTACACATATCGTAGGACAGCTTTTAAAATGTACTAAACCCAAAATTTTTTAAATCTTTGTAATTGCGATTTATTAATCTGTAGTAACGGTTGCGTGTGCTCAAGAAATATTTTTTCAATATTCAAATTTCAGATGTTCAAAAAAGCACCCAAAAAATACATAAAGCTCAAGAAACATTTTGTCAATATTCAAATTCCAGATGTTGAAAAAAAGCAAGACAAAACACATAAAGTTGGTACAGTTGTCAAAAGAATGAAACAATTATTTTTTTTCTCTCTCCTGCAAAATTTTACTGTCTCGGGTAAGTACATTTTAACAGCTTGCCAATGATACATATTATTTTGATTTAAGCAGACATAGATTTTTGCCTTCAACCAGTTCGATTTCTCTGTTCATGAACTATACCCTTCTTTACAACGAGCACAGGGTGGGGTTTTTTTCCCTCTATAAGATCTTGCACAAACAAAAGTCAGTGGATTTCATCATACACGTACATGAACTTCAAAGAATGCTTCATCCGCTGGGTTTTTTAAAAGAGTTTTACAGCACTTGCAACACAATAAGGTCATATAAGTGCCGAAGATTAGAAGTGTTACAAGAGAGTAACAAACACAAAAAAGAAGGAGGGGCAATAAAGAAGATTTTTTTTATAGAAAAGAAGGAGCAGACCACACCAGAGCGCCCGCAAACTGCTTCATCTGTGACTTTCTCACTATTCCTGATGAACAGTAGACATTACCCAGCACACATGTTAGTAACAACAGCTCAACATTTTCTCCCTTTCCCTTCATTCTCTTCCTCTCTCTCTCTCTCCCTTCATTCTCTTCCTCCCTCTCTCCCCCATTCTCTTCCTATCTCTCTCTTCCTCCTTCCCTCTCTCTCTCTTTTCCTCATTCCCCCTCTCTCTCTCTTGCGCACCCCCTCCTCACTCTCTCTCTCTTTCTCTCTTGCGTACCCCCACCCCCCTTATCTCCCCCCCCCTCTCCCTCTCTCAATATCTCTCTATTACTGAACAAAGTATTATAAGCACATATAAAAAAGTAGACTGAGACAAAAAATACCTTTTCATTGAAAGTATAAAAATGCATTATGTGTATTTGCACCCCTAAACACATTATTTGAGAAGAAAGGAGTGAAAGAAGGAAAAATTAGAGACAGAAGGAATTTTATGACACTAATCTTTTCACTTAAAAGATGAAAAGAATACACCTTAAAGTCAGAGAGGCAGTTTGAGGAAAATCTTTGTACATTATATCATCAAACACAAAACTGACTTGGAAACAAAATTAAAAACAATGACCGCTTGTGATAAAAGTAAAACCAAAGGAACAAAAAAAAATGTTAACTGATAAACAGCTGAAATTTAGAATTTGTTTTTTTCTTTTAGTAGAGGTTTTACGGCGCTCGCAACTGCATAAACTCATATGAGCGCCAGAACATTAGAGGTGTTACAAGAGAGTAACAAACATAACAAAGGAGGGGAGATAAGAACGATAGATGTTTGATAGGAAAGAAGGAGCAAACCACACCTGAGCACCCGCCAACCACCCACAGACAATAGCATTTGCTTAAATATCACAATTTAGCAAGGTGACATATCTCGGTAGACCCCACAAGCACAGGTACATCTATCTGCCTGCGTCAAGAACGGCCCAGCAAGATACGAACCCACATAATTGATGCACGCAGGAAAGACACTCGGCAATCCTCCTACAACTTTGTTATTTTCTTACATCTAAAAACGGTCTTCAAAAATAATTACACAACAGAGGGTGTAAGGGGTACATCGACACATCAGTCGGTAGCACTGCCCCGAGGTGGGAGGGGGGGGGGGGCAGGGAGGCGGTCTTCTTTTTCATCTCACAAAGCGTAAGCATACACACAGTCAAACAATTCCACACAGGGTCGGACAGTCCCATGGTTGGCTACAGCAATTTCACAACCACACTGCTATATACAGAAGCACAAATAAAAAATTTTTTAAGAATTAAAAAACCAATGAAATGTAAAAAATTATGACCATCTAACACGTACCATTGTGCAACCAATTTTACAAGGATGTCATTGGGTTCTACAATACAACATCAACAATGAACATAGAACAATTGCAACAAATCTGTGGCATAAAAATGAAACACTAGAAACTGTTGTTACAATATTGCATGGACACATGGTCACAGCAACAAAGAAAAGAACTTATGAAAAAAAAAACATTTTTAAAAAATCCACAAATTAACATAAACTGAGAAAAGAAAAACAGAAATCAAAATGTTACACAGATCATCACATCTATCCCCCCCCCCCCCCCCCCCCCCCCGCCCCCCTTTTCACCCCAACAAAAAAACAACAACAACGAACAAATAAAAACCAGACTAACAACTAACAATAATAATATGGGCATTCTGAGAGAGACAGAGAGTTCAAAGATTGAAGTATACATAGCAAAGTGTGTTATTATTGAAGTTCCATTCTTTGATAAGTTGATTAGTTCAATTCCTGGTACATAATCAAAAGTGATCAACAGATCTGGAATCGGTATGTTTTGTTTTTTTCAGATACAGAAAAACAATACCTTCTGACAACAAATATAAATACAGTCAAATCTGACCAAGACAGAATTGCAACGAAGCCAGAAAAAAACTGGCGGTGCGATCAGAGCAACAGGCAGTGGTCAAATTAATTTCACACCTCCATGGTACCCAGGGAAGATCCCACGCTGGAGCGCCGCACAAGAACTTTACCAGCAGTGATGAGATTTCCCACCCACACCACCCTGGCCAACTGCATCGCTCAGGGCTCACTTAGATAGGGCAACGGCTTCCCCCAAGCCACACCCCCCCCCCTTCCCCATTCAGCGGCATGACGTAACAGTAGGAGCCAATGGAACCAAACATTGAGGGATTTTTGTCTTTTCAGATTAGAGCTGAGTGGGCAAAGTATTTTCCGTCTTGTACAGGTCAAACCATCAGAAGGGCAAGAATTTCCCTTTCTGTTTCTCAATTGAGCAGATATCTATTTTAGAGAGATATAAGTCTTGGAAAGGTATTCGCCAAAGCAGGTTAGACTGTATAAACATACTATGGAATACATCGAAGTCAGTACCAGCAATTTACCATTTAAGAAAACATAAAAACACAATACTGAATGACGAATCTCTCATCCACAAAAAATATGAAAAAAAAAGACCCGTATATCAATATCTACTAATACTCCCCACCCCCGAATCAGGCAATTTCCCATTCATAACAATAATTTAATATGACATGACATCAAGAAAAAAACTGTTAATTAATACCCACATCTTAAACAACCTGGCATTGAGATATAGATCTATGAGGAACTGGCCCACAAGCTGCTGCTCAGCAAAAAAAATTAAATCACCACACTGTCTGCAACAGAAGTTTCCAGCGATTCTGAATCAGATGAAAAAAATACTAAAAAACAGAAATGACAGAAGATATAAATACTTCCAATGGTACTTCGTTTTTCATAAGAGTTTTACGGCACTCGCAACACAATAAGGTCATATAAGTGCCAAAGATTAGAGGTGTTACAAGAGAATACAAAACACAAAATAGAAGGGGGGGTGGGGGGGGAGATATAGACGATAGATCGTTTTGTTTTTTTATAGTAGAGGGTTTTACGGCACTCGCAACTGCATAAGGTCATATGAGCGCTAAGGGGTGGGTGTCAACAGAGAAGTCTTTACAGGGAATCAGACTTAGACTGCTCACCTCTCTAGCTTCAACAGCACAAGGTCTGCTTCCACTATCAAGGCAACCCGGAAATAGCGGGTCACAAGGGAGTGACAAACATACAAAAGAAGTAGAGGAAACTGACAATAGTAAGGATCAGGACAGATAAAGCAGCAGTTCCCTGTTGTAGATCAGGCACAGTTATGAGCATGACATGAGTCAGCCCATTTACAATTTTACCATGCTTGAACGAGATATGTCCCCCCTTTGGGAATGGCCTTAAGACACTTCAGTCAGTGGCACTGCCCCGGGGGTTGCAATAGATGCTTGATAGGAAAGAAGAAGCAAACCACACCAGACCACCCGCCAACCACCCACAGACAGACTTCACCAACTCCGTGCAAGCAAGGACAGTTCTCACAGAGACAAAGTCTACCATGTGCAACTAACTGATCTTCTTTCTTCTTCTCGATCGCATCACACTTGAAGTCTGGTATCTGTCATAAATTGGGCCGTCCTGTTCAGTTCATCTGGCGGCCCGTATAGCTTCTCTACTAACTGATATTCTACTAGTAATCTGTCCCCGTGGTTTTGTGCACCCCACATAATTTAGCAAAATTTGATCATTTTTTGCATAATTTCTTTTTATTTTCCTTTATCATTCTTTGTTAAAATTAACAGAATCGCACAATTTCACATTTTTGGGCTCAGTTTGCATAATTTCAGATTTTTTTTGTGTGCATAAAACCGAGGGGACAGAGTAACATGTACCATGACGTTGAGAGAAGGCTAACCCAGTCCTCCACCACCCCTCAAGCCCAAGGTGTTTTAAAGCTAGCATTGACAGGCCAGGGTCTGAGAGAAGATTTCCAATACTCAAAGATGCACGGCACAAAAGCTCTGTCAAGAATGGGAAGTACGGTGCTTAGACTTCCTTCAGGACCGAACAATTCTAAGACATACTCATTGAGCAAGGTAATATCTGCAGATGAGTGTCGCATCATTAACCATTTTCAACAGTTGTAAAACCAGCTCAACTAAAAAAAAAAAACTCATACACTCAAGCAAATGTAAATATTGAAAAAAACAACCAACCCTTCATCTCGCTTTTTTAGTTGAGTACAAATTTGTAAAAACAAAAAAGTTTTGTTTTAAAAGAACACATTTTCATAGACGATAATTCATGCAAAAGAAATAATACTATACTTGAAAGAAAAAAAATGCACTGAATTGTACTCGATTTTTTTGTGAGTGACCACAAAATGACAAATAGTTTCTAAAAAGCCGGAAGGTAAGTCAGCATCTAACAACATGTACACCATTTGACCTCACAAAATAAAACCTTGTGATCTCACAAATAGCTCATTAGCGGAGGTACACAAAAACAAAGCAATCTTTATCCAACTCTCACAACGCTTAAAAATGAGCAGACACAGCGACACTAAAATACTGTAAGCAAGAAGAAAATGCAAAACATGCTTCTCAAATGCAACGAGCTTGCGTATGAATGACCCTGCTTTGTTCAGAAACAAATTGGGAATGCAATATACGGGCGATCTCTTCAACATTGTAAATATAACTATTTACACCTTTAAAAGTAGGGGGGGGGGGGGGGTGGGGGGGCAAAAACCTGGTCTCTATTCCTCATTATCACAACTCAAAACCTGCTCCCTCAAAAAATCAACACTTGTTGTTGGCAGATCTGGTAGGCAAGTAATTTCTTCAAAGACTGCATCTCTCTGTCAGTTAACAGAAGAGTGAATGGTTGATGTTATATATACGTATTATAATTATAATATCTTTCTGTTCCCATTAAATGGTCGCTTTAAAGGACAAGCGGGCTAATCCAGATTTGCGGGGTTTCCAGAAACCTTGACCAACCCCAAAAGAGGGCATTACCCTACCTATAGGAGAAGTTTGGTGTCATTGGTGTGTATATTTGTTTGGTTATAGAGAAAACTCTCTTTGTCTTTTCAAGAAACTGAACTGGAGTTTGAAAACTTTACCTTCAATTTTCTCAAAACAGCATTTTTCGGGATAGGGGCTTAAAGCGACCAAATGTTCTGCCACCAAATGTCACAAATTCTTCTTTATTTCCATTCATTCAACACACCAGAATGGAGTGGGTGGACGCCAGACACAGACAGTAAAAATTCCATAAATTTAACCTCCTATCATAGACCTTTTTACAGTACCAAAATGTTACACCTTACAAACGGTCACACACAATGAGCCTGAATACCAGGGGAAACCAAAGCTGAGCGGAATAGCATCTTCAACAAAGAGCAGCTTAAAAAAATACCCAACAGACTGCTCTGCTGAAATTAAAAGAGAACACTTTCCATACACATGTGAAAAGATGCAGTGATACAAAAAAAAGTACAAAAATTATGAATTCGACTCTTCTTCCGAGAAGGAGAAAAATCTTTTGAAAGAAGAAGTCATGCTGGTGAAAACTTCGGATATATCGCCCGACATACTCTCCTCCTCCGCCTGTTCCTCCCCTGGTCGCTGCTGCTGCTGCTGCTGCTGGTGAGAGAGGCTGCCCCGTTCCATCCCTCGCTCGGCCGGAGCCTCTCTCACACCATCAATGGAGCCATTCTTCTCGGCACTCTCAGTCCCTGGTTGAAGTTCGGGAAGGGACATGGAGCGCTTGTCACTCAAGTTACTCATTTCCACTTCGTTGATGGCAGCTTGCCGTTTCTTCACATACCTTCCGCTGGCAAAGCCTGGACACAAACACAGAAAATGTGGAGAAAAAAATGGATGAAAATTCCCTCCACAGAAAAGATGCAACAAGATTACAATTCAAAACACACAGAGGGAGAAAAAAGATTACACTTTACTTAAATAGAAATCAGATTACAATTCAGTACACTTTACTTTTACTTTACTTTTCCCATCCAGCGGCCATCTGAGTTCTAGCCCTTCGGCCTAGATTCACTATACAGAATTGGTGAAATAAGATTACAATTCACTACTCAGTATAGTTGAAATAAGATTACAATATACTATACAGTATAGGTGAAATAAGATTACAATTCACTACTCTGAATTGGTGAAATAAGACTGCCATACTGAAAAGAAGAAATAAGCAAACAATTCTCTGCACAGAGACTATGAAGTAAGATTAAACGTCACTAAACGAGATGAGAAGTAGCACAATGTGTTAGGGAGACTCACATTGCAGAATTCATGGGACCAAGCTCAATAACACGTAATAATGATTTAAAGAGAAGAAGAAGTAAAGAGAAGAAGAAGAAGAAAAAGGAGGAGGAGGAGGACGAGGAGGAGCAGAAGAAGAAGGAGAAGGAGAAGGAGAAGGAGAAGGAGAAGGAGAAGGAGAAGGAGAAGGAGAAGGAGAAGGAGAAGGAGAAGAAGAAGAAGAAGAAGAAGAAGAAGAAGAAGAAGAAGAAGAAGAAGAAGGAGAAGGAGAAGGAGAAGGAGAAGGAGAAGAAGAAGAAGAAGAAGAAGAAGAAGAAGAAGAAGAAGAAGAAGAAGAAGAAGAAGAAGAACTATAATAACAATGATGACGATGATAATAAAATTAACAGTACTGATAATATACAGTTTAGTTATAGTAGAGGTTTTACGGCGCTCGCAACTGCAAAAGGTCACATAAGCGCCAATAATATAGTGTTTACTAGGAAGTCCGCTATAAAAGTGCTTTACTACATTCATTTGACAAAAAAACTCTGTATCTAACGCTGCGACAGTCTCTTCCATCCGCTGCAACATACCCACAGTGCCACCAACAACACCAGCCGCAGCGCCCAGCTTCGCCCCAGCCAGAAGTCCTAGAGGCCCAGCCACGACGCCCCCAACAACGGCCCCAACCACAGGCAGAAAGACACTCTTGTACTTGGACGCCTGGGAAAGAAGAAATGACAAAAAGGAAAAAGACATGAATGAAATTTCTTATTTAACCACAGTCATCAAGAAGTTTAGTTGTAGTTAGAGTTTTACCGCACTTGCTACACAATTAGGTCATAGAAGTGCCAAGGATTAGAGGTGTTACAAGAGAGTAAGAAACACAAAAAAGGAGGAGGGGGGGATAGAAATGACAGATTTTTTTTTATAGGAAAGAAGGAGCAAACCACACTAGAGCACCCGCCAACCACCCACATAATCAAGAAGAGGCAGAAATAGTTCATTGAGAATAAATTAATAAGAGAACATGGACAGATGGGGGGGCAGGTAAATTCCTGGAAAACGTAAGTTTTCTGAGAATATCCGAGCAGAGAAAAGAGAGGCAAACCATGATCACCATGGTCCAAGTTACTTTCTAAATCCTCTCAGCTAACCTGTGCCAGCTTCTTGGTTCCCTCTTTGACATTTTCATGAGCAGAGTCAATATGGTCTTCTATGGCATCAATGGCCTCTCCTTGTTCCTGAAGAGAAAGAGCATGTTAATACTTAATAATAATAATAATAATAATAATAATAATAATAATTGCATTTATATAGCGCATATCCACGCTCAAGAGCATGCTCTATGCGCTTTACAACTATTATTACCCCAGCAGACCCTCTGAGAACCGTGGAAGCATACGGTGCAAACTGCAGATTTCACGCGCTCAAATACTATCAAACTGACAAGATTGTTCACTGTCTATAGCCAGGTACTCATTTCCGCCTGGGTGAAGTGAGGAAAATTTGTGCAAAGTGCCTTTCCCAAGGACACAACGTCAGGCCCCTCTCGGGATTCAAACCCACGACCTTATGGTTGAGAGTCCGAGAGCCTAACCACTAGGCCACCGACGCAACAGTACTTGAAACTAAAGGTATACTGGAACACGCATCTGTCTGCCAAACTACAAGAACAAACCCTGACAAAGAACAGCACACAAATACCCCACCCTCCTCCAACAACTACTATAACATGGCACAGATATGGAAATACCATAACATGGGTTCTGATTGTCATTCTTAATTCTCTCTTCATTAAATATCCGAAGCTAAACAAAGTAACTTGAATCTTTTCATGGTACTCAACGTGTCTAGACATAAAAAAACTCAAGAAAAGTGTCTTTCTGAGGACTTATAACAGCAAGAAACAACCGACGAGTAATCTGAGAACACAAAAAATGGACAAACATTCATGACGTTCTAATTCACTGCCTACAGAATAATCACCAACACGTGTCAAAATCAACCATGACGCCCTTGTCAAAACAAATCCCCGAGCCATAATCAAAATCAGTCTCCAAGATAGCTGTCAAAATCAAAATCTATGACTTGTCAAAATCAAAGTCAAACAATAGTAACAAAATGCTTGCAATTCTTCAAGAAAATCTGTTATGGAGAAAACATTACAAAAGAGAGCATTCAACCTTACCTCAACTTCTGATGCAAACTGATGTACAAGCTCATTCAGCTCCACTATATTCTGAAAGAAAAAAAAAGAAGGAAAAACATTAAAGTTTCTGAACACTAAAACATACATATTAGAGTTTCTGATTACTATAACTCACCCATCGAAGTTTCAGAGCATTATAAAAGACTTATTAATTATCAGAGTTTAAAAACACTGTAACATACACATGTGAAGCATCGTGGTGAGATCAGGCGCTCGTCAAAATAATGAAATCCGAGAAATCAACATTTTTCGGCCAGTTTGGATATTTTATTTTTTTTGGCTCAACACCTTGTATGCCTATTCAACACCACTTTTGTGTGTGGATTTTATGGAAAACGGTAAAAGGTAAAAAAAAAAGTAAATTTGTAGTTTCCATGGAATTCACCAAACTTTGGCAGCCATTTTCTCGCTAAATTTACTTCTAAAACCAGGCGACCCCAACTTCTTCAATCGTAAATAAATTGACTTGTATTCTAGATAAATGGATATTTTTTTCATCAAAAGCAAGGCAAATTAAAAAAACTTTAAGATGATACCAATGACTCCATATGCCCAAAAATTGATGAGCGCCTAATTCCACCGTGTCATGACACACATAACAGTCAAATGATACCCGCTAAGCATGTCTATCCTTCCAGGTAGTCTACCCCTCCACTTTGTTGGCCCTTCGTCCAGTCCTTTCACTGTGTTCATCTATCCCTTATGTCACTCCGCCTCCACCCCCCCCCCACCCCGAAAAAATAACAACCCCCCACACACACACAAAAAAAAAGCCCAGGGCTCTGCACAGGGCCAACCATCAACCATCAAACATGCCAGTATGCTCGTCAATTTCTGAGCAATTTTGTGTGAATAACGTTTTGTTGCTGTTTGCAATGTATTATGCCTAGTCAGATATGGGGGTGGGTGGTTGGTGGGTGCTCTAGTGTGGTTTGCTTCTTCTCCCCTATCAAATATCTATCGTCCTCAACTCTCTTCCTTCTTTTTTATGTTTGTTACTCTCTTGTAACACCTCTAATCTTCTGGCACTCATATGACCTTATGCAGCTGCGAGCGCCGTAAAACCTCTACTAAAACAAACAAAATATGGGGTTAAGTAAAAGATGAATTGCATTAATTTACTATTTTGATACAGCCTTAAATGAAATCAGAGCAACCCTTCTCCCTCCAAGACCTAACATTGACAACACACTCTATGGAACATTACAGCAACGGCAGCAAACCTGCACTTATCACTACATAGCATTGGACAGAAGGGCGAGAGCCCAGCTGTTGCTGGATCGATAACGACAACAACAACAACAACAATTATTTTGATACGCAAAGCATCATCATATTACCTCCTGTAGCTGTTCCCAAGACCCTGAGGCATCAGAGTTGTGGGGCACAACATGAAGATTCACGTTAAGAGCAGGGGCCGGCATTGTGGTCACCGTGGCTGGAAGACTCCCATATGGCGTGGGGGTTGAATCCTCCCCGTCCACGTTGTCAAACGGCGCTCCGTAATGCTGAGAGCTGACATCTGTGGAGACAACCGGGACCATCTTGTAGGGCCGGCTGGTGCCTGACGTCTGCCTCACACCGGCGGGAATCTTGAGGTCACCGTGACCTGTCCTCCCCTCGAGTCTGAGACCGTCCATATCTGAGGACAAGAAAATGAAGTCTTTAAGCTCTGAGCCTTTTCATTAAAATAATAAATAATAATAGATAGCATTTGTATAGCGCATATCCCCGCTCAGCAGCAGGCTCTATGCGCTTTACACTATATTATTATTACCCCAGCAGACCATAGAACACTCCGAAACATTCTCAGCTTCCCGGGAAGCATACAGTGCAAGCAGCCGATTAAGCGCTCAAACACTAACAAACTGACAAGATCTTTCGCTGTCTATAGCCGGGTACCCATTCCCACCTGGGTGAAGTGAGGACAATTCGTGTAAAGTGCCTTTCCTAAGGACACAACGTCGGGCCCTTGACGGGATTCGAACCCACGACCTTACGGTTGCGAGTCCGAGAGCCTAACCACTAGGCCACCGACGCATTATAACCCCAAAAGCTTGTCTCCAATTTCTAAGTAGTGGAAACAAAGGTTTAGACATTACTAAAAAAAACTTGGTTCGGGAATAGTTCCAAAAAACAAGCAAACTCTTTAAGCCCTGAGTTATTTCTACCGCTTCCCAGAGTTTTTTTCTAGTCACCTAAACCTAGTACACTATGTCTCATTATAACCCTATAAGCTTGCCTCCAACTTCTAAATAGTGGAAACAAAGGCTTAGTCCTTCCTACTAAAAAACTTGGTTCGGGAATAGTTTTGAAAAACTAGCACTAAATAAAATGAAACAGTTGTCACTAGTACTGGACACTCCCAGAGTCCGAGGGGAAACAGGGTTATTACCGCTGAACGCTTCCAGTGAAATTGAAGAGGAAACACATTTTTCTGTCAGTTTGGCAAATTTGTCAAATTTGTATTTTTTGGCTCAAAACCTTTTATGGCCATATAAAAACACGTTCCCAAATGAATTTTACTAAAAACGTTGATTAAGAGCCCAAAACGAGTAATTTTTCAGGTTTCAAAGACTCTCAAGCTACTGAAGTTACCAAATTTTGGCAGCCATTTTTTTGCTAATTTTACCTCTTAAACCAGGAGACCCCACCTCTTTCTATCGCAAATATTTCGACTTCTATTCAAGATAGAAGTGTGTTTTTTTAATTGAAAGCAAAGCAAATGAATAAACTTTCACATGATACCAATATCTCTACATGGCCAAAAATTGACAAGCGCCTGATTCCACCACGTCGTGATACATATGTTTGTTTGAACTAAAAAAAAGCACTCACATGCGCGTGCTTGTACGTGTGCATGCGTGTGTGTGTGTGTGTGTGTGTGTGTGTGTGTGTGTGTGTGTGTGTGTGTACTTTTTTCGATCAAACATATAATATATATATATATATATATATGAAAACATATGAAACACTTGACAAAATGACAAAACACAACAGATCAGACTGATGGAGTAAGCTAAACAAAAACTTAGCTTTAGAAAGAGTTTTACAGCACTTGCAACACAAGAAGGTCATATATAAGTGCCGAAGAATAGAAATGTTACAAGACAGTCATCATCATTGCCTTTCTCACCCTGTGTCAGGATATAGGCCATGAACACTTTCCACCTTTCCCTATCCTGGGCAAGTCGCTTGATGTCACTCCATGTCTTCCCACTTTTCTGTACATCCATTTCCGTGACTCTATTCCAAGTTCCACGTGGTCTTCCTTTTGATCTTTTACGCTGTGGGTTCCAATCTAGCACTTTCCTTGTTATGCAACTGCTTGACTTCCTGAAAGCGTGTCCAATCCATCGCCAGCACCTTTTCCCCACCTCCTCTCGTTACAAGAGAGTAACAAACACAGAAAAGTAGGAGGGGAGATAGAGAAGATAGATTTTTTATAGGAAAGAAGGAGCAAACCACACCAGAGCACCACCAACCACCCACAACAAAAACGTACAGTGGCAGACAAAACACAAATAAGAAACGGGCAAAGTGTAAGAAGGAAAAGAAGAATAAAGAGCTTGAACAACAGACAAGTAAAAAATTGATCACAAGAAAAATTAGTATTTCCTAACGAAATGCAGCTCCCAGTAATTTCCCAGACAGTCCTAGGAATATCTGCTTCACACACTCTATGAGCTGTCCAAAAGGCAAACAATAGCATGCTCTCTGTCTCTGAGATCTACTTGCTGGCCATCACTGAAAAAAGTCTCTTTTGGCTGGGGGGGGGGGGGGGGGGGGGGGGGGGGGGCCCCTTTTAAAAAGAGTCTACAGGCTATGAGAGTTGCCTCATAAACTGATAGTTTCAAAATCAGCCCCTCCCCTCGAATCCCTCAGGATGTTTTATAGAGACATTTTATGACTCTTTCATACCAGATCATGGCTTTCAAGGATGAACAATAATGATTAGGTTCCTTATGTTTACTAAAACGTCAGTGTTGACACAGGCAATCAAACTAAATCTTTTCACCGACTTCATCTCATCAAGTCATAAGCCACTCCTTGAAGCAATACAAACATTGGATCGCCTGAGACTTTATCAACTTATCTTCCCCTATTTGGCAAACACACAAACGCAACCACAGAATGCACAGAATAAGAAAACCTCAAACCTGCGCCAAGCTCAGTGGAAGAAGCAGCCTCATCCATGGCCACAAAGGGGAGAAATTCTTGCATTGATGACAGCGCTTTCATTTTCACTTCTTTAACTCGAGCATCAAATTCTTCAAGATCCTCATCTCTCACCTGAAATACGACACATCAGAATAAAATTTTCAGTTTGAATTTAATTATTATCCAGCAGAAGCCTGTAGCCCCAGCTCACAGACCACTCAGTCTCTAAAGAAATCTTTTCACAATATTTCTTTTAAAAACCTCCACATTAACAACATTTTTAATCATCACAAAGTGTGAAATACATACTCAACTCACCTTATCTCTAGCTTTTTCAATTTCCTTGATGTTTGCTGTAATCTGTTGGACGGTGCGAGAGGCATTAACTTGCTCCTTGTGAAGGGCATTCCAGTCCTCCGAATTCATTAACTGTAGAAAGGATTAAAGCACTATATAAGTACCACTAAAATACTAACAGACAGAATAATAGATTAATTGGTCGCTTTTAATACTTTGCCGCCACATCTTGCCAATTGGCTATGTTTACCGCGCAGTCTCTTTGGATTTTCCCCCAAATATGATGGCAAAGTGTTAAACACAAGGGTCTATCCCGAAAAATGCTGTTTGGAGAAAATTGAAGGTAAAGATTTGTGCCCCTTGTTCAGTTTCTTTAAAAGACAAAAAGAGTTTCGTCTATAACCAAACAAATATACACACCAATGAAACCAAACTTCTCCTATAGGTAGGGCAATGCCCACTTTTCGTGTAGGTCAGGATTTCTGGAAATACCCGAAATCTGGGTTAGCCCGCTTGTCCTTAAAAGCGACCAATTATGAATAGGTTTTACTCATCCTCGCAAAATACTGTACCACTTCGCATAACATTGTATCAGGTGACATAAGACCATTATCTGGAATCAGTTTTATCATATTATAATTCATCATCACTTTACAGTATAATTTCTTTACTGTCTTCTTCCTCGATCTCGACTGTCTTTACTTTCTGTATTCTCTACTAAAACCTAACATGCAGCTGACAGCAAGCTTTTTCTACTCATAGCACAGCTGATTCGACAACCACAAACACTGTTCTAAGGTGGCTATAATCTCCTTATCCCTATCCGTACGCCCTGGGGGCATTTTGTACCACCAGGGTTGTATTCTTCACATTTTAGAATACTTCTAGTACGAAGATCTATTTGAAACTTTCAGTATTTCTCAAAAAATAATTCTGACAGACTGCTATGCAAAGCGTACTGATCTAATTAACGAGTAAATTTCCTCTCTGAAAGTGGGGGCACAGAGTTCCCCACGTCGTACGGATACGATAGTAAAGCACGACGTACGGATAGGGTTAATCGTCATCTCAATAAGTAGACATTTCGCAATAAACCATCAGTGGCCTGAAAAATTTTCAGAAGGCTAAAAAAGAGGCAAACTCACCCTTTTCACTTGAAACATATTTTCAAACATCTTCAGGAAGCAGTCCTGCTTTTATTTCATTGTTAATCTTCTTTGGAAGCCTCAATGTTGTTTTGGTAAGTGTTTTACGGCGCTCGCAGCTGGATAAGGTCATATGAGCACGTGGGACACATCAAGCATTTTCAAGTTGGTAGGAGCTAATTTTTAATTTTGCCCATGTGGCAGTCAAAGCCTTCTTTTATTGATCTTGGACCACCAAGGGATCTTTAACATGTGTAACTTGCACATGAGACCTCCTAGTTTTTTCACCCTTATCCGAGAAGGCCAGGAGTTAGATCTTACTTACCATAAGATCAGGGATATGACTGATTGACAGCAGTAAGAACGAGCCAAGGAGTAGCAGTAGAATGGCTGCAGAAAGAGTCAGGAGCCCAAAGGAGGGGGAAAGGGGGGAGGGGAAAGGGGGCAAAAAGAGGAGATGGAAGCAGACGACAGAACGTAGAGAGCAGGAAAGGAAATGAAAGAAGAACATTTTTTAGAAGAAAATTTGGTCAGATTTCGAACCCGGGACATATTGAATAAGAGGCGACGGAACACCATAACCTCTAGACCACAGTAGCCTTTCTCAAGCTTCACACATCACTTATATGACCAGTGCCCAAACAATACCGCAGCATGAGGGGCACACACCTGTATCTTTCATTTCAGCCCATCAATAATACCATTTGAACAACAGCAAAACAAAGGAAAATAAGATATTTATTTTTTCCAAACGTGCAATGGCCCCTATGGTTACAATGTTAATAAGAATTAATTCCACCATCTTTTTCATAGGAAGACCAAGAATAAACAAGAATGCTTGCAACATTACAGAACATGTACTCCAAATATGCAGTACAAGAAAAAAAACAGCCCAGCAACCCTCATTCGAATCACTTACCCGAGAGATATTCACAGAATGCTTATACAGCCGATCTAGATCAATATCCAGAACTTTTACAAACTTTCTGATCGACAGATCAAGCCGTTTGATGGGATATTTGGTGACATCACTCTCAGCACTTCTGGATGACGTTTTCCTCAGAAGTCTTTGCTCCTCAGGGTCAAAACTAGCCATACTGCTTTCTTGTAACGTCTGGGGCTCAAGGGTGTCTGTTAGTGATGCAGTTGATGCCTCTATCTGCAACTCTGTGGCTGCTTCTGTTTCTGCTTCATCTGTTCAATTTGAAGGATAGAGAGACAAGTTTAGACAGCAGGGCAAGACATGAGTGACAGTGAATGACAGGAGAAACTACTAAAAGAGAAAGTCCATCAAAGATCAAAGTTTATTTTACAGAATATTATTAAGGCACCAGTTGTCTAGTGGTCAGGCTACCCAATTCATCATCATAATCCTGAGGTGGCAACAGTGGTGGGTTTAGCTGTTCTAGGCTCAGCTTAACCCTATTTCTAATTTTAGTAACAGGTTTACAGCACTTGCAACACAATAAAGTCATATAAGTGCCAAAGATTAGAGGTGTTACAAGAGAGTAACAAACATAAAAAAAGAAGGAGGGGAGATAGAGACGATATATTTTTTTTAGGAAAGAAGGAGCAAACCATACCAGAGCACCCGCCAACCGCCCACTCAGTCCTACGTTACAGTGTCCTTGGGAAAGGTACTTTTCCTCATTCTACCCAGGTGTGAATAGGTACCCGCCCATAAACAGTGAAAGATCTTGTTGGTACGTTAGTGCTTTAGCGCCTGTAAAATGGCAGCTTGCACTATGCTTCTCAAAACATTGTGATTGTTTGAGAATGCTATCCAGAAGGCTTTCAGGTCTGCTGGGGCAATAAGATTGAAAAGCACATAAATGGAGGAAGCTGGCTGTAGGAAAGGAGTTTGAGACATAATTAAATAAATGTTTTAAATACATGTACTGAGAATGCTTACACGATGTATGTTTGTACTGTTGTCAACACAGAAAGTCTTTTTTTTTTTCTCATAAATGTTCAAAAACAAAATTAACAGTACAAGATGTGTGAAAGGCATTGCCTTCTTCACCAACGACAAGGGTAGGTCCATGACACAAGGTAAGAATATAACTGGGTGATAATCACATGAATATCAACCATAAATTTTGTAGGTAAAGATTTTGGCTTTTATTATAATTTCTTAAGCACTTAATTTATGTCTAACACTAACGCTTCCAGAAACTTATTTTTAATGTTTCAATTCCTATCGGCCAAAATTACATTCACATGATGGGAAGTGAAAACGACACCCTCTGTGTCGTTCTGGCAGAAGGGGATGGACGGAAATGACACGGACGGAGCTTGTACTTCTGAACAATATCAATTTTGACAGGAGAGCTAGAGTTCATCCAGTCAGGGTCAACTTCCTCATCAATCCCTGAAACCAAAGCATTTGATGTGTTCATAAAATTTCATATTTAACACGGATAGATCGAACACAGAAGACTTGAAATCACACATCCATCGAACTGTGCCGGCGGTCCCGAGGTTTTTTTTTCTTCTTATCTTTGTAAGATATCCCTCATACTACGGATCCCTCGAATTACCGAGGCCGGTCCCGACGAAGTTCAGCTACCCGTGATATTTTATATATATATACTGTCATATACAGGGGCCTATATAATTATGTATCCACAACTAGTTCTACTCCTTGAAAAATCCGGTCCTGACCATCATGAGTTCACTCACTTGAGACAGGCTCTAAAACACTTGTAACTTAACATGGAGTTTAATACAAGTTCTTATTCACTCTCTAACTTTTTGTCTAAAAAATGGCTGCCATTACTCACACCCTGGATGAGAATAAGATTTTCTCTTATTCCCACCTTCCTGGGGGGAGATTCTAAAATATTTTATTCCATATTTTTTACTTTGTGTGTGTTCTGATCTTGTGAGCATGATTGAGTTTTACTTCTATTCATATTTTTTTACCTTTTTCTTCACTTTCAATGAGATTGACTAGATATGACTGAAAAAGCATTCAAAAGCTAAGAGTGACATATATATGTTATTTCCCCTTAGCATTAGCACTCTCGTTTGAATGTGCTCAATATTTCCAGACCCAGCATAAAATTGTAGAGATCTGCCAGTGTCTCATGTCTAATTCTCACCCAAGGCCCAAGGTAGAGGTTGGCCTTCAGCCTGTATTACATGATCTTATAAAACGAGAATCTAGATTCTATCTAGAAATCTAGATAGGTAAGATGAGAAGTGGCCCAACCAGGGTGCGAATTTTTAAAAAAATTATTCCCACAGCGGGTGAGAATACTCACTTCACTAAAAATTACAAAAGCGCTGAAATTTTGAATGTTAAACCTAGTCCTACTTAGCCTATTCATAAACATTTTATACGGGAATGTTTGCTCGGTTTGGGTTCAGCCTAAGATATTGCTGAATTGTACTTTACCGAACCACCCGTTTGGGCCCGTGATTACTACTTAAGCACTTATAGTTCTCTATGTGCGGACAAAAAGTAGTTCCGCAGGCGACTTCGCGCACAGCACCAGCCAGCAGCGGGGCAAGGTGAGGTGAGCGAGAGATGATGGTTGAGGGTGGGAAGGGTTTCAGAGAGGCTTTCCCCCTGGAAACAACAATAAAGAAAACACACACACGAATGCAAAACAAGAGCGAACTATCGTGTTAAATTTAAGAGGACAATCGTGTTCACATATATAAATATATATATATATATATATATATATATATATATATATATATATCAATACAACAGTGGGGGGGTTTCAGGGGGGGGGGGGGGGGGGGGCCCCGGCAACAATAATTTTTAAAAAGACACACACATAAATGCAAAACAATAACATGAACGGACCATGGCGTTAAGTGGACAATAGGGATAATTAGAGTTGGAACAGGCCGAGCCTCGTTATGGCAGCACTTGCGAAGTCACGAGCAGGGCCGAAGGGATTGAAATTATAATGCAAATGAGCTCTCGTGCGCATCTCTCAATCCCCATTGTACCTGGCCGGACCAGGAGAAGGCCTAGGTCTAGCAGAGTCGTGAGCAAAAATAAGAATAGTGGACCACCTGATTAGATTGACCAATTAGCCTCAAGGTGTCAGGGTCGTGGGTCAAAGGGCACGGTGGCACGGTCGTGATGACTGAAAAACCCGGTACGAGACGCAAGTCGATAGTTGGCGGTCGAAGGGTGAGAACGTAGAAAACTGAGTAGGACGGTGAGTAGGGGAGCTCGGAAAGGAAGAATAGCAGGCCACAAGGCACCACGGGCGCCATAGCGAAAGTAGTTCCGACCGGCGGTCCGGTAAAGTACAATCTTACCATTTACCTACTTTTGAGTTAAAAGGGTAGAGTTAGGTCTAGATCTAGCCATAAAAACAGTAGTTAAATTAGATCTCTACATCTACATCTAGCTAGAATCTACATCTACATCTAGCTAGAATCTAGATCTAATCTAGATCTAGATTCTACTGCCGTACCCTTGAATACCTTATAGACTGCCGGAATCCAAGGATTACCCGGATTCAGCATATATTACATCGTAGAATTAGAAGCGCATTAAGCTGGGAAAGTTGAAAGCCTTGCCCCTTTTATCGAGACTCATCACCCTCAAACTGTAGTCAAACAGCACCCTTCATTAATTAAAGGGTGACCTTATTTAGGCCACATATGGCCTAAATAAGCTAAACCCCCCTCCTTTACCTTATTTAGGCCACATGTGGCCTAAATAAGCTAAACCCCCCTCCCTTACCTTATTTAGGCCACACCTGTGGCCTAAATAAGCTAAACCCCCCTCCCTTACCTTATTTAGGCCACACCTGTGGCCTAAATAAGCTAAACCCCCCTCCCTTACCTTATTTAGGCCA
>NW_004797567.1:423776-431268 GCF_000002075.1 Aplysia californica | reverse complement strand
CCACCTGTTGGTACACGATGGTCCACCAAAGCCAAAGTAAATCCCCTACCCACCCTCAACCACCACCTCTCGCTCACCTCGCCTCGCCGCTGGTAAGCGCTGTGAGCGAAGTCGCCAGTGGAACTAGATTCTTGAGTCTAGATCTAGATCTAATCTACCTTTGTCCGCACTTAGAGAACTATGAGAGCGAGTTAGGCTAGTCAGCGTGCATTTATAGTTTAGTATAGTAGAATCTAATCACGGGCCCAGACGGGTGGTCCGGTAAAGTACAATCTAGATCTAATCTAGATCTAGATCTAGATCTAGATTAAAGCTAGCCTTCTAGATCTAGAATCTAGAATATATTTTCTAAGGTAAAGTTCAACAATTACAAAGCCAAGCCAGTTCGGTTTTTATTTGGGCTTTGGGGGAACGGACCGTTGGGGGAATGTGTCTGTGGGGGGGGGGGGGGGGGGGCTTGTTCATTAACATTTAAATGGTCATATTTAAAACACAGTTCTGGAAACAACAATACAATACCTGTCAGATATTCTGTCAGTGATAATCCTTACACAATCAAGAAATGGGTGAGTAATATTTAAAAATGTTGCCTCAGTCCCCGCAAACACAACACCATCACAGTATTCCCATCTCGTCTGCGATTTGTGTGATTGAGATGACTCACCAACACTACACTCCCCACACAGAAGAGTAGATTTTTAACTTCGTACAGTTCCCAACTTTGCCTAATTTTATAACCTCAGTCGATGATAATTAATTAATTTTCATTATTCAATTTTATCAATAATTTGATTTTGCCATTTTCGAGATCAAGTTTTCTTGGATTTTTCTTCATTTTTGTATTAACATTATAACCCCTCTCTCAAATCAGCAAACTGTTAGTGATCAGTGTCTATTATTCGTAATAAATGGCGTCGGTAGCCTAGTGGTTAGGCTCTCGGACTCGCAACCGTAAGGTCGTGGGTTCGAATCCTGTCAGGGACCCGACGTTGTGTCCTTGGGAAAGGCACTTTACACGAATTTTCCTCACTTCACCCAGGTGGGAATGGGTACCCGGCTATAGACAGCGAAAGATCTTGTCAGTTTGTTAGTGTTTGAGCGCTTAATCGGCTGCTTGCACTGTATGCTTCCCGCGAAGCTGAGAATGTTTCGGAGTGTTCTATGGTCTGCTGGGGTAATAATATAGTGTAAAGCGCATAGAGCCTGCTGTTGAGCGGGGATATGCGCTATAAAAATGCTATCTATTATTATTATTAAATGTGTTTTTGCATTATGTTCGAGACACAGAATTCTACACTAAGTGTAGAATTCTGTGGTTCGAGATCAAGTTTTCGAGTTGTTTCCCCCTTACTTTTTTATAACTTTAAGTTAACTGCAAGGAGATTAGTTCTAAGCTCCTTGGTTAACTGTCAAAAAGAGGCTAAAACAGCACCTGGACATGGATGGCTGGTGCCTCTATAAATAAATCATTGATGGTTAGGTCAGGTCAGTTATACATAGTATCCCCCCCCCCCTCCCAAAATCACCAAATCGTACAGATGATAAACCTGTTGAGCCTAGGATGCCGTTATGACAAGTTGTGGCTAAAGCCCCAAGGCCCAATATTTGAATACTTTATTACAACACACCAAGTATAGGAACTGTAAACATCAGTAGTTCCCATTGTTTCGAGTTACTGTATAATTTATTTCTTCATTAATTATCGTATTCTTGTCTGTGTTGAGTGTTGTTCGTTGCCTTTTTAGCCGCTTTCTTTACTGCATTCTTTTCTGGATTCTGTGAATCGCAATTGCCTGAAACATAGATTCTAATAGTCTGGTCATCGGGAGAAAGCATCGTGCTTAATGACGAAATGTGCTTGAGTGCGAAATAGACATATTTCATAATCCAGAGATTTTTATGTTGAAATTTCCCTGAGTTATTTCCCTTGGTTCGTAAGTAGTGGTGGCGCAAAAGTGCGCTGTCATTTTTACCCGTCGTGGTAGGCTAGTTTTCGTTTGTTTGTTTGTTTTGTTTTGTGGTCGAAGGAGAAAGGACAGCCAGTCACGATACAGCACACTAGACCACTGCCTGTGTGTAGTGCGTAGTGCGTACCACTGTCCGCTGTGCCACATTCATACCTCTGCCTTCATCCCACCTCATGCGTGGGGTTATCGGATAGCGATGGGCCAAGTCGCAGTGGCCAGCCTTCATACATGTATATTATTATACAGTGTATCTCGTCTCCCCGACTCTCTTTGTATTTTTTTCGTCTGTGTATAGCTTTGCCCTAGGCTATATCCACGCACGCGGCCATGTGCATCTCTCTGCCTTCATCTCCGCGCATGTGTGTGTGGTGTGTCTCCATCACTTCCGTTCTTTGTGTGAACCCAGTCACTGCTGCGGTGTAGGCCTAGACTGTGTTGGAACTTCGATGGGTCATCATGAAAGCATCGACTGTCTTGTAAATGAAGCGTGCCCGAAGCCGAAATTACCGTGCTTAAAGGCGTGTCATTTATAGAGCAAACATTCGGTAAGAGCCGTTTAGTGTGCTTGATCAAGAGTTCCAAACGTGCTTTATGCCGGCACGGACTGTAATTAGGACACTAGAAATTGAGCTTATGAAGGGTTTTAGGTAAAGACATTTTTTTAAAGGGGGGGGGGGGGGGGATACATTTTCTACTTTTACATTCTATTTAAGTGAATTCCATTAGAGAAATTGAAACTGTTTAGGCTGCTGTCTGCCTCTGGGTGCTTGGAGAGGAAATGAGGCACTTCCTATTTGTGTCATGAACTGTTAGAGAGAATCTCAACTTTGGGCAATTTCTGCTGGGATTTAGTGACATGTACATTTTGTACATGTATTTCCCTCAGCCTGGTTGGCCCTCACACGCAGGGTACAAGCCTAAACTGTGTCGTTGGGGGCGTAAAAGACGAATACAATAAATACAAAAAACAATTCGATCCCCCCTTCACACTTCAATCTAGGTGTTCCGGGGGTCCACCAATCCTTAATTAAACCTTCTTATTCCTCTACAGCTATGGTGACTCCGGGGTCCACCAATGACCAATCCTTTTAAAATTAACCCTACTTATTTCACTACGCTGACCCCGGGGTCCACCAATCTTTAAAGAAACATACTTATTTCACTACGCTGACCCCGGGGTCCACCTGTCCTAAAACCTAGTATTTCGCTAGGTAGACCCCGGGGTCCACCTTAAACCTGCTTATTTATCACTACGTTGACCCCGGGGTCCACCAATCCTTACTTAAACCAAACCTTATTTCACTACGGTGACTCCGGGGTTCACGTCCTAAAACCTAGTATTCCGCTCTGCAGACCCCGGAGTCCACCTATCCTCTACAGGACTAAACTATTATCAATTTGCAATTTTCATTGATTTGCATATTTTAAAAAAAATATTGAATCAGAGACTCCCTGTCTAAAAAGTCCACTGCTAATGCTATTCTTTTCAAAGAAAATGGCACAATTTGATTTTATGACATGTTGGAAAAAAAGAGTTTTAAAAATGTCCCGAAAACAACATAAAATGATATATAGATCTTTCTCTCTCTCTCTCTCTCTCCCTCTCTCTCTCTCTCTCTCTATATATATATATATGTGTGTGTGTGTGTGTGTGTGTGTATTTTATTATGTATACTAAAAGACTGAGCAGAGGCTTACAATGTAAATTCTGTGCTCTACAAGTAGAGAAAATCTTAAGTTTGTGCAAAACAGATTCTAGAAAAAAAATTGGATCTAATTATTCTAATAAAAGTAAAAGTGATTGTTATGCTGAGATTTGTTATTATTAACTATGGAAATACAGTTACTTGCTGAATCTAAAAGTAACTAGAACTGTGCAATTCGTTTTATTTCAATTCCAAAGCCCAAAGGCATAGCAGTAATAAGTTAGATCTAGATCTAGCAGTTGTAGGCTCTCTGGTTGCTTCTAGCATAGGCCTGCTACTACTGATTCTAGACAGGGAATCTAGATCTTGCTATCGCCTGCACTATTAAAGTCAAATATAATATAGTAAAATAAAAACAAAACTTAATTTTTTGTCAGTCAGTAGGCCTACATCCCAATTGCCATAGCCGCACGTATTAATAATAGTTGAATAATGCGATACCGAAGCAACACGTTATCACAGTGTGCAGGGGAGAGCGAGGTGCTCGGTCGATTCGGTGGTTCGGCTTTTGTAGATCTATGCATTTTTTACGGAAAGCCCTATTACTAGATCTATTAGTGTTGTGAAAACTTCAACCTCTACAGCTCAAGCGTCAAAAGATGCTGGAAAATAATAATACGTCCTGAAGTTTCATAATTTATTTTTATACAGAATAACACAGTACACAGCCAGTAGTTTTTATTTCATCGAGTTATAAAAATGGCCTTCGTATAAGAATTGCCTTGTTTTCAGAAGCAAATTTTAATAGTTCTAGTTCTACCGAATCGATTTTCACGCGAATTCAACCATTTTGATGATCTTTCTTTTCCTTTTAAAAAGATGTAGATCTAGGCCTGTCAGATGTGGCAGTGCGAATAACACTGAGTTGTTTATATCTAGATCTAGACCCATCAAAACACGAGGCTTCGTGGCCGATCACAAAAGTCTACGGGGCTTATCGAGGCCAATTCGCCCTGCTGCGAGCACGTTCACTAAACTGTCTACTAGATAGAATCTACTACCAAATATTCTCTACACGATCTTTGCTACTACTACTACTAGGCCTACTAGCCTACATGTACTACTACGAGACAGTACGAGAAAGTGTCACTCAGGCAAAGATAGTGTAACTTTGACTCAGCCACGTAGGCCTATATAGTGTACACACTTTTTATACCCCAAATTTAACCCGGAAGTCCATTCGGAGGATTTGACCTTTTCACTTGACCAAAGTGTGCCAAAATGGTAGCCTAGCTTTTGCCCCTCCATGAAGGAAAAATCTGGCCCTCATTCAAACCATTGGGATTGAGCAAAATTTTGCGTATTGTGCTTTGTTCTTTACAATATTCATTATGGTTATGATTTATAAGTTGTACACTGAGACAAAACCATACTAAATGAGAAAGGTGCACCATTATGAAAGTGGAACGAACTCAGTTGCCTGAAAAGGGTAGTTTGAGCATGTGTGGCCTAAATAAGCTAAACTCCCCTCCCTTACCTTATTTAGGCCACAGTCCACTGTGGCCTAAATAAGCTAAACCCCCTCCCTTACCTTATTTAGGCCATATGTGGCCTAAATAAGCACCCCCTATATCTAGATACTTACACTCACCCTATTGCAAATTGCAATAGACGCACACAATAGTACCTAGATACTTACACTCACCCTATTGCAATAGACACACACAATATATCTAGATACTTACACTCACAATATACCTAGATACTTACACTCACCCTATTGCAATAGACACACACAATATACCTAGATACTTACACTAACAATATATCTAGATACTTACACTCACCCTATTGCAATAGACACACAATATATCTAGATACTTACACTCACCCTATTGCAATAGACACACACAATATACCTAGATACTTACACTCACAATATATCTAGATACTTACACTCACCCTATTGCAATAGACACACACAATATACCTAGATACTTACACTCACAATATATCTAGATACTTACACTCACCCTATTGCAATAGACACACACAATAGTACCTAGATACTTACACTCACCCTATTGCAATAGACACTCACAATATATCTAGATACTTACACTCACCCTATTGCAATAATATGTAAACTTACACTCACACACACCACATACTCTCCAACACACCCTCTTTATACATACACAACATCGAAACTTACACACTCACAAACGGACCAGCAGTCCCACACATGTGACATCAATATAAAAAAATATTTAACAATTGATTGGACCAATTGTGTGACAAAATGAATGAACAAAGGCTCAAGGCACTCCATACATTTATTTTCATTTCAAGCTCTGAATACATACACACACAGCTTAATAGAAATCTTCCCAACACTCAACTCTTCTTTTTTCAACATCTTTTCTTGAATGCTCACTACTTCCATTCAATTTTTTTTTTCAATGGGACATTTCATTTTGAAGTAGGCCATATTTTTAACAAAAGCCCCGAAAGAGACAAAGAAACACAAATAAAAATGAAGAAAAAACACAGCAGCCATTCTGGCCTTAAACAAAGGAGTAGGGCTGGGCCAAAAAGGAAGATTCAAGGAAAGCGCCTTTCCCAATGACACACGTCAGACATGGCAGAATATCTGGCTCCTGCTGAGACGTTCTATTCTCGTCTGCTCCCGGAATGTTCTAAATCATAATTGTGAGGAAGGAGGGTGTAAAAATACACCTTCATTACCCCCCCCCCCCTTCCCAACTAGGGTTCTAGAGTAACAATAGTTATACTTATAATATTGAGCAAATGGCGAGTTCACAAAAAAGCCCTTGGCACTCAGTACATTTGGTTACATTTCAAGCTCTGGATACACACACGCTCACAAGTTCATAGAAAGTTTCCTAACAATCACCTCTTTCTTCAACATTTTTTCTTGGATCTTGGACATTTATTTGCTTTTATTTTAAACTAATTAATTAATTTCTATGTATGTTTGTTCATTTATTCATTCACATGTATTCATTTTTTAAATTCATTCATTTATCCGATGATTTACCTAATTATGCTGTGTCTCTGAGTGGGGTTTAAATGACTGATCTCGTATCTCCTGGAACAAATCCCTCCAGTTCCATGTCCTTGTGAACTACTGACACTCCTCCCCTCCCCGCGTGCCCCAAGTAATGAGAAAAAACAACAACACCCATCTCTGTGTGAAATGAAAAACATTGCATCAAACACAATGTATCATTGTATGTCTAACTTTAAAGAATAAAAAAAAAAATCAACATCAGCAATAACCATAACATTAACAGCAACAGTAACGTAACAGCAACAGTAACGTAACAGCAACAGTAACGTAACAGCAACAGTAACGTAACAGCAACAAGCACAACAAAGATCCCAGCAACAGTATCACCAAAGATTCTCTACTACCCTACTACAATGTACCCTATTAGATCTACTTTCTACTCTAATGGACAATCTTTGGTGTCACTAGCCTGCTGTTGTCAGACATAGGAACCATTCAACAATCTTTGGTGTCACTAGCCTACTGTTGTCAGACATGGGAACCATTCAACAATCTTTGGTGTCACTAGCCTACTGTTGTCAGACATAGGAACCATTCAACAATCTTTGGTGTCACTAGCTTTCTGCCTACTGTTGTCAGACATAGGAACCATTCAGCAGCGACTGTTTCTCCGGGTAGTCTCCCCCTGTGATGGCAGAGACGTCCGGGTCATCGTCCACCGACACATCCGCCGACACGTCAACCTCCATGTCGTCGATGTCTGCCCGGCCATACACCGTGTCGATGAAGTAGAGAAGAGGGACGGCCGCGGCGATACAGCCGAAGAAACACCAGTTCATCCACTG
>NW_004797567.1:422256-423676 GCF_000002075.1 Aplysia californica | reverse complement strand
CCCGATATAACGTGATTTCTGCTTGCCACAAGAGTTTGTGTGCGTTTGTGACCTTCTAGGCCTACTTCTAGAATTGCCTGTGTTGGTTCTGCACCAAAGTGTAGGCTAAGGCTGCCCTCGATCTAGATACGTCTCATTGAAAACACGCCAAGTTGGTACCGTAGCTCTAGACTAGATGCTCGTCCAATGAAATTAGTTGAGAACAAATTGACCCATTGGACACACATTATGTAGATCTATAATGCCAAAGATAGTGTTGTTTTCAGACTTGACACCGCTTCACTCAGTGGCAATTGACAAAAAGTCAATTTTTGTCAATTGCCACCGCGTCACTCGGTGGCAATTGATGCTACCATAATATATTAGTTAGTCAAATTATATTAGCTTAGCAACAACAAACGGCACTACTTGGATATGGTGGTCCCGACTTTTGTGACAGGGAAATAACCCAGAGAAAATCTAAAATCTAGTTTTGACCCCAACGACGATTACTTCTGGTTTTAAGTCTTTACGATTACTTTTTGATTCGCTTGCCGAATGGAGAGATAGCCTTTCAAACCTAATTGCAAAACATGAAGTCGTGGTCAAATTCAGTGGGGCATGCCCCTCTGAAACACCCCTTGCCTTGTTGGGTTTTTTTAAGTCAGGGAGGCAACCCCCCTTGCCTTGCCTTGTGAAAAACGAGTGAAATTTTACTGCTCATTTTGTAGGCTAGATTGATTAGATCGAATCTAATCTAGATCTAGAACTAGATCTAGAATCTAGATCTAATCTACTTCTAAGCTACTGATAAATCATGAAACATTGATATACCGACTATTTAAATCTGTATCGATATTTCAGTAGGCCTGACACGAAAGTCGGGACCACCATATCCAAGAAGTGCCTTACAACATCACAATGTGAATAATGACAAAAGTAACATGGGGGGAAATGCCTGGATGGATAGCTTTCTAACCTTCCTTTTTCCACCGTGAGGTTGATATTTAATTCTCTTCCAAAATGATTTCTGAAATTGGCTTTTAAACATAAAACAATCATTAAATCGACAACAAGATCTTGCAGTTTTTTCGTTGTATCTGAGAATTCTGATCTCACTTCGTTGCACTTCGTCGAATTGTAATGAGATCACAGAATCAAAGTAAACAAAGTTTCTTCCCCTTTGTTATGATCACTCTTTTGCGTTGTGGGGGCTACTCTGGTAGAGAGAGTATCTTGGGTTTTTTTCTACAGAAACACCAGAGAGTATAAAATGGCCGGCACTATTTCTCCGAACGTTCGGGAAAATAAAGCTGGGCACTATTTCTCCGAACACTCTGAAATCACACCCTTTCCCGCATATTTCGGATAATAAAAATAAAATATAGATCTATAATTATATTATAGGCCTACCAAAGATTGTTCGTATACAATATGGTTC
>NW_004797567.1:407816-418365 GCF_000002075.1 Aplysia californica | reverse complement strand
TCACGACGCCATTGTTTTCGGTCTTCAATTCCTCACAGGTCACGTGGTACAGTTCCCGTTCTATAAGTGTAGAATTCTGTGCTTGCAGGTGACTTGCGACTGCCGACAGCCGCCATTAGCTTTGTTTACTGCGCCTCGTTTCACAATCAGCTGGTGACCTGGATACGCGAAAAGAGGCTTCGTTTCCGCTCTCTATAATTAAATACTCTCTGATGGGATCTAGAACTAGATAGATCTAGATCTCTAGATATCTAGATCTACTAAAGATCTTCACAATCACAATACACTTGATAATAACACTAATTATGAACATTAATTCTGTTGGCAAAATATTTAGATATAGTCTTGATTAGTACTAGATCTACGATAAGGGGACGCTGACAGTAAGATGCTCACTACAATAATATTGTCATTAAACTTAAGGCCATCCAAAGCAAGCAAAAAATAATAATATAAGCCTTTTCTCCAATTTACTAGAAAGAGATAAATAAATTGAGCTTATATTGAGGAAATGTATTATTTCTCACTTTAAGAATTCATCTGTGTTTGCATCAGTAGTGTGTACAACAACAATACTAGACTCTATGACTCTGAGTATGAGAACCCTTCAATAAAGTAGGCCTACTATTAATTAGAGAAAACCATAACATTGAGAGGAAGAAAAACTCAACAAATTCTTTTTTTAGTGGTCACTATAATCTATAACTTTGTTGTCTATACTGTGCCAGTGAATGTGATGTATGTATGTCTGTTGTTCATGTTATAGTTATATAAATGCCACTCATAATAATGTGTTGAATCATCACACCATTCTTCCCAAATAGTATAATTCTATGTATTGAAAGATTCTGTTTTTGCAGCTGTTGTAGCTCATGTTCTGGTCCACAATTAAGTTGCTGCTGGGATGGCATTCCTCTGCCAAGTAAATCTGTTTCTGCCACATCCCTTTTCATAGCAGGTTTGACAGTTTCTTCAATGCTTCACTACAAATACAAACAAGTCATTTGCAATTTACAAGCATTGTATCAAACCAACTTCACCCCACATTCCCCTCTTGAAATATAACATTGGTTGGTTGAAACAATTTGAAATATGGCAATAACAAACAAACAGAAAAAACATATAAAAAACCCTACCTAGCATTAATAAAGACTGGAGCCCTTTTGATTCTGGTCAAGGAAACTGAAAGGGTGGTGGTAAGTATTTATTCAGCAACATGCCAAATCTGTAAACCTTTTTGCAGCTATCAAAGGAAAAAAGCAATCACTAGAGACAATCCTGCCCCTACCCCCAAGATTTTTGCACATACTTTTTGCCTAATAATGATAAATAAAATCCTCTGACCAGTCCTGGTATGAACTGTAAAAATGACATTGACCACTTCCTTTCAGTTTTGCTTCCAGGTAGTTAGGCCTATATAACTCAAACATTGCACCACCTATGTGTGCTCATAATATAAAGTCAAAAAAGAGGAGCAGCCACCAATGACTAACCTCATCGAGTCACTGAAAGTAGATTACCTGGTGCAGTTTGAAAATGTTGTCACATACAGCAGTGGGTACTTTCTTGGGAAAGTGTCTCCAGTCATATGGGGCTATTCTAAGACTTTGAGAAAAAGGAGAATCTAGAATCTATATAATTGCCCCACAAAAGTGAAGGCTTTCTAAAGCCATATATTTCCTTCTGCTTGTACGCCCGGTCAGAAGCTGTGGGACTGTTTGAAGCTATTCAAACAGGATCTAGAGTCTAGACTTTAGATCTAGATCTAGATTAACTAGGCCTACACAGCGAGCTGTTCCTAAATTTCAGAATCAATTATCATGAACTGAAGTTAAAGAAACAATTTAATAGCACTCCTGTACAATAGCGGTCCCGTTTGCACTAAATCACGCAAGGCCTAAGTGCCCGGTGTTTCTTATTTAGATCTAGATCTAGGCCTAGATTATAGATACATGTATATAGATACATGTATCTAGAATCTAGATCTAGATCTAGATTCCATATCGAAACTGAATTAAAATTATAGATCTAAATCTAGATCTAATCTAGATTCTAGATCTAGATATCTAGATCTAGCTATCTAGATCTAGAAATAGATTATACGGAGCTATCTATAGAATCTAGATATCTAGATCTAGATCTAGATATCTAGAAATCTAGATCTAGATTCTAGATTCACTGCCTCATGACAATAATGGTCGTCATGTAAACATTAAACGGGACCATATAATTGTACAGGTGCACCGAAAAAGAAGCCATTGAAACAAGCACAGAAGCTTAAGTAGATCTAGATTTCTAGATCTATATCTACTGTTGATATGATAGTATGAATCAAGTTGCATGATAGATCTAGTGTGTCTCCGCCAATTCACAGGCAAGTAGCCTAGGCCTAGCCTAGTCAAGAGTCGCCCTTCGGACACTTCGGTCATTCGCCAACCACTAGGGGCCTAGATCTAGAATCTAAATCTAGATCTAGATCTATATCTATATCTAGATTATAGATCTACTTTCCGAACTGCACTCTTGGCTGGTTGCACAACAAAATCTAGACCTAGATTCTAGAACTAGAATTTAGATCTAGATCTAGATATAGATATAGATCTAGATATATCTAGATTCTAGAATCTAAATCTAAATCTAGATCTTAGTTTCTAGATCTAGGTCTAGATAGGCTACGTTTATTAATTAAATACTCTCTCTGGGCTAAAATATATTAATTTTAGTAGGCCTAGGCTAGACATACCGCCCGAGATGATCAGTAGCCTTGCATTGTAACCAATGTAAACTATCTCCAGCCCAGCGAGTTATACGCGCATCTGGCAAAGTGGGAGGGGCCTGCGCTTGTCACATGACGTAAAGAAGAGTTGTCCCGTCTTGTCTTACTGGGTCTTGGGTTTTACCCACATAATTCTATTGGTCTTGGGTTTTACCCACATAATTCTATTAATAAGTGTAAAATTATGTGGTTTTACACTATAGGCAGAGACACTAAAATATAATTAAATACTCTCTGCTATAGGTTTAAAAGGAGGTAACTCCATGGGTTTTACCAGAGAATCTTTGGCTCTTTGTTCTTTTTATTGTTTTTCATTCTTTGATGTGATACAACTAATAATTATAACCTAAGCATTCCAGAACCATGGATTTGACAGCTTACCCCAGTTAGCCTTTCCAGTGACATATAGAGTCTCCATTCTACATGATGTGTATCACTTTGTTTTATTTTGATTTCCAAATGAAATTCAATTTTGTTTTAAAACGTAGGCTGTAGTATAAGTATAAGTATAGGCGCCTATATATGGGCGAAAACATAGAGAACGCCGATTTCGGAGACTGACTCAGTAAGCGCCGACAGGCATAAAAATTCTCTTATGATTTCCAACTTGGCCCACATAGAGCTGGCCGACTGCAGGCAGCTTTAAACTCGGATCGGAGTTGTCGGCTTTATCGGAATCCAAACTACATTCTTATTACGCCGAAAAACTGGGAAGGGCGTCTCGCTGTCAACTCACCACCGCAGTGCTTTCTTGTCGTATTTCCATTTTTTAACAGTGAAAATGAGACTTCTTCTTTAACTCACATTTTGTTATGAACTGTTTTCACTTTTATTAAAAATGGAGGTACGACAAGAAAGCACCGAGGTCGCAAACTCCCAATGCCGTCTCGCTGTCTCGCCGTCGCCAACTCGGGTTCAGCGGTTTGTGTGATGCCACCCGACTGGACTGGGGACAATTTTAAATGGTCATTTCAGAGCTGGTGCTTCACGGTAGACAAAAACTAATTACATTTTTGAAATCAGCATCGTCAAAATAGGGTGGTCATCGAGCAGAATTGCATTTTAAGCAATATTTAAGAAAATTCGTGTTTTTTCCCCCCAAAATATTATGCTTCATGAATACCAGCTGTGTTGTAGTGTAATTAATTTTAATTTTTTTCTAGATCTAGAATCTAGATATCTCGGCTTTACTGTGTCAATAGAGTGATTTTGAAGAGACGAGGCCTGTGTAGTTTTTCGTTGTGCGTCTAGAGATCTGCTTATCTGGCTGTGTCGTGTCTTGTCAAAATGGATGTCGATTTACAATAATAATAATAATAATAATAATAATAATAATAATAATAATAATAATGAAGATCATTTCTATAACGCCCACTCCCGTGTAAACACAGCTCTAGGCGCTTTACATAAAATACATGTACGAACAATATTCACGCACGCGACACAAACACAAAAATACACTCACTCATACACACACACAAACACACACACATACACACATACACACATACACACACACAAACACACAGACATACACACTCACGAACACATAACACGCACACATGTGCACACACATGTACGCCAAACACACACACACACACACACACACACACACACACACACACACACACACACACACACACACACACACACACACACACACACACACGCACACACGCATCTACTTGCTTATCCCAGGCGCACGCTTACACGTCGTCACGAAATGAGCATAAAATCTACACAATGCAAATCACAAAATACATAACTGGATACATAGTCATTTACATAACATTGTATTGAACCTGAATCTACAGACAAAAAAAGATGTCTTTAAATGTGTCTTTAAAGATTTTAAAAAATTTAGACTCAGATGTTGTATGTCTCAAGGGTTGGGGAAGAGAGTTCCAAACTGACGGAGCAAGGTGGGCGAACGATCTTTCAGCTAATTTTTTACCCCCTTTTCAAGGAACTCTTAAAAGATACTGATCGCCTGATCTTAGTGATCTAGATGGAACATACATCTGGATGAGATCACTAAGATACGAGGGAGCTTTGTTATTGACACATTTATGACATACTATTGCAATTTTATATGACATTCTACCGACACGGGAAGATGATCTTTCTCCTCTCTCTCTCCCTCCCTTTCTCTCCCTCCCTCTCCCTCCCTCTCACCCTCTCCCTCCCTCCCTCCCTCTCCCCCTCTCTCTCTTCCTCTCTCTCTTTCCCCCTCTCTCCCCCTCTCCCCACCCCTCTCCTCCTCTCCCCCTCCCCCTCTCGGATGACGAGTCCATTCTTGTAAATTTGTAATCACTCAAGACCTAGAACTAGATTCTAGATACGGTAGATGTAGGCAGACTAGACAACAGTAGATCAATGCAACGCGAGCTTAAAGGGATCGACAATAGGCGCTCTCTATGTGGAGTCAAGCAGACACCTACTGGCGCCTGTCCGAGTCGATCTTCAGCCGCTTAAGTTTCGGCTTTCTTTATGTTATCGCCCTATTACTTAGGGCCTACCTTGTTAACAAACACAATGTGATGAGGTTTCGCTTCTATTATCCAGTATATATAAACATACTTTTAACAAAATTTATAGCTTATTCTTGGCTAGATAAATGAACAAGAATTTTTTAAAAGAAAAATTTACTTGTGAAAATGATGTTTGAGATTGAGGAATTTCCATGTTGTAAAAGAGCATGAGTCTTTCTAAGTCCTTTTGTGGTGGTTTGTTCCTTTCTAGAGTACTGGGATTGGGAACTTTGAACAACACAGGTATGGCTGTATTGCACCTTCAGTTGGTTTACCTTAGCACCAAGAAACTAAGAGTCCGCAAAGTACCCAAGACTCAGAGCAGAGAACTGTCTCAGAAAATAGACATTCTTGTGACTTGCTCAGCAGATCTTGTCTTCACCCTCGTCTGGCACCTCGGACCGTATCTTTAGTTTTTAAAATATCCAATCTATTGTATAGCCTATTCTGTTAGTAGAGAACAGTTCATTGCAGAGCACCACTGGCTATTCTGTCGTTTTTAAACTGTAATATCTAATGTACTTCTACCGTTTTTGTAAACTCCTAGATCTAGATCTAGATCTAAATCTACATCATCATGTCACTGAACATGTTCAACTCACTACCGCTTTCCGTTCATTAAAATATTTTTTCCCAACTCACTATATTCAAAATGTGAACAAAAACCAGTCAAAATAAATACCAAACAGTTTATATGATTAAAAAAAAAACCCAAGGCAAAACTGCCATTATGAAATTCAAAGTAGATTTAGGCATCTATTTCTGCGAGTTGAACAGTGCGCTCTTTCTTCCTGTCGTTTGTTTACGCTTTAAACGCGCATCTAGCTGGTTACCAAGGGGAGCCAGTTGGAACGAAAATGAGGCTGTTGTCCCGTCTTGTCTTACTGTGTCTTGGGTAAAACCAATGATAGTACATAACAAGATGGTTCACTCAGCCAAAAAAGTGTCCGCAGGAAGTATGCTCTTTGATTCAGATGGCGCTGCAGTCTGTTTTGAAGCTCTCTTTCGTTTTTCCAGAAGAAGAATAGGCATAGCACCTTCGTGCGTGCGCAGATCGACTGCTGTTCATCAGCAGTTCGGGTACGTTCAGTGCGTAGTTTTATGGGTTTTTTTTTATTTTAATGACCTCTCGCCTTTCATTCTAAAGTCAAATTAAACGAAGAAAACCATCACCCTTTCCTCCGGAAAAGGTTTTTTGTCAGCGTAACAATTTTAAAAAAGCGTTCTTCCGAAATTTATCCCAAAACATGCTAGTTTCACTTTGATTTTTAAAAACTCAAGTAGGGTAACTCTGTTCGCAAAGAGTGCGCTTTTGTGAAGAGGGCGCCACCAAATTTTGAGGACACTTTTTTAATTGGCTCAAAGAGAGAAGTGGCCCATCTTGTTATGTACTATCATTGGTAAAACCAAAGACGGACTAGTCCCGGACTAGTCCGTCTTGGGTAAAACCAATTTTTAAAATGCACACAAAAATAACTTTTTAAAATTGTGTAAATGTACAGGACAAGAGGTGGCTTGTTTTCAACAGCAAAACGAATCTCTTTGCATTCTTTTCTTTGTATGTAATCTAGATCTAGATTCTAATTCTAGATCTAATCATGTAGATCTAGTAAACTATAATAGTAGGCTACCTGTGATCTTATGACCTCTTTGTGTTGCAAGTGTCCTAAAACCAAGGAGATTATACTGTCCTTGCCTGAAACTCTTACCAAAACTAAATCCTATATATTATATATAATTATTATATTATAATAATACAGTATATACACGTACATGCACAAGGCTTTGCACACACATAGTCAAACCGTAATACCAGCCCCGCATACCGCCATGTTTTGCCAGTGCACCAAAAGGAACACCCTACTACTACTACTACTACTACTACTACTACTACTACTACTACTACTACTACTACCACTCATCATCATCATCATCATCATCATCATCATCAAAATAATAGTACATTTATATAGCGCATACCATGCTCTAGAGCAGTGGTTTTCAAACATGTTTCGCCTACTGCCCCCTTTCTCACCCAGCCGAGTCCCAACGCCCCCTACTCCGCCCCAACCATCAATCTGACATAATGACATGTATAATATAATAACAATCACAAATAAAGAGAGAGCTCAAACAGCAGGGTAGAAAGTAGCGTGCCTAAATTCTAATGATTTAGTTCTGAATATTAGTTGGGTCACAAATCACCATCTTTACAGTCTTAAATTAAGCGTGGACGAGAGATAATAAACACATTTTTCTTCAATCTTATGCAATGGCATTGAGAGCAAAATACTGTCATTTTATGCATATAGTTGCCATCGGTACTAAACGACCAGTGTTATCAACATCAATAAAAATAAAACATGTATTATCACATTTACAGAAGCACAACGCCAAAAAATAAATAAATAAATAAAAACGCCCGTGATCATTGGTTTGAAAACAGATTGTCATTTCCTTTATGAAACGTTTTCTCCCATCAACGTGCTGCAATGAAGTGGCCTGAGATTTGTATCAAATATCTCCGTTGTAGAAAAAAAATATTATTAGGTTGTTCAAATGTGAGAAACCACACAAAAGAAAAAGTATGCATGGATCTTAGTCTGTAATTATCACCATCATCGTAATCATCATCATCATCATCATCATCATCATCATCATCATCATCATCATCATCATCAGTTTCATCAGCAGTGGCAGCACGTGAACATAAAAAACTCTGTTAAACAAGTGAATGTTTCGCTTTTTTAAAAAAAGGAAGAAAAGTAAAAAACAAGGTAAGGTTAAACTACGGAGTAAGCATGAGCAAAAAAGTTATTGACACTACCCTAATGGGAAAGATGGACCTGCTAAGACGGAACCAACTTATCAACATCAGGTTTCAGATTGGTCAGTAGCAGACGCTAATCGCTACGCTTCTTCAGCAACCTTGTCACTGCACTGAATCCCCTTTCTACTAGATAGGAGGCGGGAAAAGAGATGAACAACAACTTGATCGTTTCCCACTTGGAGGGATATTTGTCTTGCACAACAGTTTTCAACCAGAATGACTGGTACGACTTTTTGAACAATGGTTTGATTGCAAAGTCACATTTCATCGTCAGAAGCTCTTCTTCAATTGCTACTTGCAAGTTATCATATGTTTAAGTGTTCAATGGGTGCAGTATCCAGTATGGAATTTCCAGTTTAAAAATATTAGGAGGCTAAACCTTGTCTTCATATCAGCATGCAAATCTCTGAGGTGATATATATATATATATATATATATATATATATTATATATATATATATATATATATATTATATGTAGTTCCTCGTCAGAAATGCGCCCTTGTTTCAGTGTCTTTGTCAAGCTAAGAAACAGAAATTTTCTTCTGCTAATGTTTCGGCGGATCATTTGCAATTTCGACAAGAATGACGAAAGCCTTGATCAGGTTGGTGTCATCCCCCTGCAGCTGAAAGTTGAACTGGTTGAACTTTCTGAAAAGATCTGTGAGGAGCGCAATGTTGTTCTTGTGTTCTTTCAGTTTATTGCAGAGATCACTGTCTGTTTCTTGAAAAAATAAACTCCAGCACAGAGTCAAACAGGCAGAACAATAATCGTGTTCAACAGTTTCCTTTCGAGAGCCACCAGACTTCAGTGTGCAAAAGTAAGCATTGAAAGTACTCGTCATTTTCAGTGCACAGCTGTTGAAATAGTCTCGAGTTCAAAGCGTGGACTTTGATCTTGTTCACACACTTGATGGCAATGGCCAGTGTGTCATGGAGACTTTCATTCAGGTTTTTTGTCACCAAATTCTGTCTGTGAATGACACAGTAAACAGTAAATACTCCATGGACTGATTTCTTCAAGAAGTTCATAAATCCACGTTTCCGACCTGCCGTCGAAGGTGCCCCATCTGTTGCACAGGCAACTGTATTGGTCAGAGGGATCTGTTTCTCCTCGAAAAATTCTTGGACCACTTTGAAGATGGACTCGCCTTTGGTATCTGTTTCCAACATTTTCGCAACTGATATGAACTGATATCCAGTTAAAGGCTGAGCTCACGTCCTTTCAGCATTTTGCACTGTGATTCCTCAACATTTGCTGACATCTCATCAATACGTCTTTGAATTGTATTGTTACTTAGTGGGAGAACTTTCAACACAGGCTCCGGGGCACGTTGCTGGACTGTGCTGACCACCTCTCTTATCGCAGGCAATATGAGGTCGTCACCAATAGCATGGTGTTTGCCTGCCTTTGTAATTAGCTGAGATAAATTATATGTTGCTCGTAAGCCTTCATCAGCTTGACCTACGTTGGCTGCAAACATCGGTTTAACTGATTTCCATTTCTGAAAATTGATCTTTAGAGTTTTGAAGTATGCCAGATCTTTGTCAGATTTGTTGTGATGAATCTTCTTTATACGGGATTTGCGGGCTGGGAAAGAGAGTTCTTTGTTATAAGTAGTATTGTAAACTGTGCCTAAGCTATCAATTTTTGTTTTTGTTTTTGTTTTTTATGTGGCTTTTTTCCCTTCATCATGTTTTATGTTGCATGTCATGAAAATTTCACACCGCCCCCTTAGCGCCCACCAGCGCCCCCCAATCGCCCAGTTTCGCCACAGCGCCCCCCAAACTCTCGCCATCGCCCCCCTGGGGGCGGTAGCGCCCACTTTGAAAACCACTGCTCTAGAGCATGCTCTATGCACTTTTCAGCTATTACATTACCCCCAAGAAGACCCTCTAAGAACACTCAGAAACATTCTTGGCCTCCACAAAAGCATACTACAGTGCAAGCCGGGGATTTCACGCTCTCAAACACTATCAAACTGACAAGATGGTTTATTGTCTATAGCCAGGTATATCCAATTCCATCTGGGTGAAGTGAGGAACATTTTTTAAAAGGGTCTTTCCCAAAGACACGATATCGGGCCCCTGACGGGATTCGAACCCACGACCTTACGTAGACCTGCATGTTTGCCGACAATCGTCTGAAATCCGACAATCGCGACCCGACCCGCGAACCGGCCGATGCTATCGCTAGGCCCGCCTGTATCAGTCAATGTGCGTAGTGCGAGGCCTGGCCGACTGCCGGCGCCCCCCCCCCCCCCCCCCCACCAAAAAAAATTTATTTTTTAGATAAAAAAGGAGCTTACTAAGAATTTGTAGAAACTTTGACACAGTTTAATAGTTGCTATTCATTCTCGGTAGCGCCTGACAAAAAAAGAATTAGCCTACGTCAGTGGATAGTGCACATCGA
>NW_004797567.1:403046-406652 GCF_000002075.1 Aplysia californica | reverse complement strand
CGTCGGCGTTTCCGACATAATTGTCGGAACCTAAGTAGAAATGCGAATACGAAAAAGGACGACGACCTAAATTATCTACTTTCAGTTTGAGTTTCGTGCTCGAGTGGCCATTTTGAATTTCGTTTGTTGACTAATTCAATTGTTCAGATCGCATGGATTCATTCAAGTCCGACTCTCTTGTTCTAGGCTAATAGAATTATATAGATCATTATAGACCTCAATGGAGGATTCATATTCCAATTCTATTTTGTCAAACCCTATCATAGGTTGTGTTGTAATATTAATATTGGTAAAAATAAGCATTCCATCAGGTGCATGAATTATTTATTTATTTAGATATAGAATCTAGATATATACTCTAGATCTAGATCTAGAATCTAGACTCAGCTGAGTCCCTCTGTTCGGAATCGGATGCGGATTTCTAGATCTAGATCTAGATCTAGATCTAGATCTAGGTCTAGATCTAGATCTAGTTCAAGGCCTATTCCTATTCACTTGTTCTACAAGATCTAGATCTAGATTTATTTAGATTACTAGATATCTATATAAATGGAGGATTCATATTTCAATTCTATTGTGTTATCGAGCCTTGTGTTATTGTATCAAACACTATAGCAATGTAGATCTAGATCTAGATGTAAGCCATATAGTCTAGATCTAGATTCTAGATCTAGATTATATGCTCCTTGTTTGTTTTGGAGTGTGGTTTTTTAATTTTTAATTTTTTTTTCATTTAGGACTTGTTTTGGCCTTTTTACATGAGGCCCGTTGCAGGTTCTTTTTGGGGGTAGGGTTAGGGTTAGGTCTCTTCTTTATTGTGTTTGTTGAGGTGGTCGCTCGTTACTGGGATGTCCTTCCTTATGACACCCACAAAGGCTTTTTTTTTTTTTGGGGGGGGGGGGGGGGTGCGCAAAATTTTCAGACAATCTGGTTGAGGCTCACATGCAGGTCTACTTACGGTTGCGAGTCCGATAGCCTTCACTAGGCCACCAACGCCATAGATAATTGTATTTTTCCAACGCCATCCGCCACCTGTCTGAGTTGTAGGATACATTAAACTACCATAGATTTGCCCTCCGGGACGGCGCCACTGACTGTTCCTAATTTTCACTATTGTCATGTTCCCTCTACTTTGTTGTATGTTTGTCACTCTCTTGTGACGCTGCTATTTTTGGGGTGCCTTGATTAAAGCAGACCTTGTGCTGTTGAAGCTAGAGAGGTGAGCAGAATAAGTCTGATTCCCTGTAAAGACTTCTCTGTTGACATCCACCCCTTGGCGCTCATATGACCTTATGCAGTTGCGAGCGTCGTAAAACCCTGTACTATTTTTAAAAAAACTACCATAGATGCCCCTCAAACCCGCCAGGAAATTAACCACCAGAGGCACACACTACACATGGTGCATGGCACCCACTTGCGTGGTGGGTGCTTGGTAGTCTATGTTCCCATCTACCTTGCTGTGTGATTGGTCTATTTATAGCGTTTGTCGCTGACTTGCTCCTGGTTTCCGCTAATTAAAACAAAATACAATTAGTTTTAGGCTTTGGCCAATAATATTTTTTTTTTAATGGAAAGATATTTCAAAGTCGCCTTTAAAAAAATTCAAAGAAATTCGGCCTGACGGCAAAATATCTGGCGTCGCCACAAATCAGCCCGATGACCAAAAGGCTGGCGGGCGCATGTGAGTGTGAGATTTTTAATTTGTGTCACAACACGCTGGAATCAGGCACTCGTCAATTTTTGGGCATGTGGAGTTATTGGTACCAGCTGAAAGCTATTTCGCTTGCTCTGCTTTTTATGAAAAAAATACCTATTTATCTTGCCTAGAGGTCGAGATATGCTGTTGAAAGAGGTAAGGGTTGCACGATATTATTAGGGGTAAAATTAGATTAGAGAGAAAATGACCGCTAAAGATTGGCGACTTCTATAGTTTGAAAGTTCCTGGAAACTGAATATTTACATATTTTGTTACAACGTTTTTCGGTAAAATTCACTTGGAAATGAGTTTATATATAGACAAACAAGGTGATGAGCTAAAAAACAAAAACTTGATAAAATTGACAAACGGGAGGAAAAATGCCTGTTTTTTTCAATTTCATTATTTTGACGAGCTCCTGATTTCACCACGCTGCCTCACATTTGTGTCACGACGCGGTGGAATCAGGCGCTCGTCAACGTTTGGGCATGTGAAGTTATTGGTGTATCATCTTAAAGCTTGTTCGTTTGCCTTGCTCTTGGCGAAACAAAAATTGCCCATTTATCTGGAATACAAGTCAAGATATTTGCGATTGAAGGGGGTGGGGGTAGCCTGGTACGTGTGAGAGGTAAAATTAGCACCAAAAAAATGGCCGCCAAAGATTAGTGACTTCCAAAGCTTGAGTGTCCTTAGAAACATGACATTTATATAGGCTATCTGATGCCTGCGTTCTTCGTTTTTCTGAAACGTCCTCTCAAAAAAGGCCATGGAAGGTGTTCAACCAAAATAAAGAACATTTCGTTTTGTCTTTTGCTTGTTTGTTTTTGTACAGTGTTTTACGGCGCTCGCAACTGCATAGGGTCATATGAGCGCGAGGGACACACCCAATACATGTATTTTCAGTTGGTAGGAAATTTTGAATTTTGCCCGGGTGGCGGCCGAAGCCTACTCTTATCGATTTTAGACCACCAAGGGATCTTTAACGTGCGCAACTTGCACACGGGCCCTCCGAGATTTTTCGCCCTTGTCCGAGAAGGCTAGGTGTAGATCTTTCCTACCAGAAGATCAGGGGTGTGGCTGAATGACAGCAGTAAGAAGAAGCGAAGCCCCTCTCATGTCTACAAGAGGTGGTTTGAGGACTAACGAGTACCCTGTTAAAAAAGATGAACAGAAAAACCCCCACCTATAAGTCTGAAAGATCTCCTAATAGCCTAGCTTCTAATTCGGAGAAGAAAAAAATCCAATTTGAATTTACATAAAGTTCAGCAAGATCTGTAGGCCTGCATGATGTACAAATGTAATTGGGTGCTTTATTCTTGCTACACTTATTCGTTTACACGTAGTATTCGTTTTTCTCCCTGCACATGGCATTTGCGCAAGACAAATTGTGAAGCAGCGTGGTGGAATCAGGCTCACGTCAATTTTTGGGCATATTGAGTTATTGGTATCTTCTAAAAGCCTGTTCATTTGTCTTGCTTTCAATAAAAAAAAAAATTACCCATCCATCTTCAATAGAAGTAGAGATATTTTGGATTGAAGGAGGTGAGGGTCACCTGGTTTAAGAGGTAAAATTAGCGAGAAAATGACATCCAAAACTTGGTAGATCTAAATTCCAAAGCTGGAGAGTCCATAGAAACTGTAAATTTATATTTTTGTACCTTTAATCAACGTTTTCGGTTAAACCGTCAAAGGAATGTGTTTGTAAATGGACATAAAAGGTGTTGAACCAAAAAATAAAAATTTGATAAAAATTGCGAAGCAAGGAGAAAACTGCTGTTTTCTTCGACAGTAAAATCTACCGGAACATGTATTAGGCGAAGTGATGTGCAATGATAGTCGCAATAGAGAGATTGTTTTGGTCTCTCTTTACTCATCTGCACCACACGAATTTAATTGATGTTTTTCCCTGG
>NW_004797567.1:399762-400980 GCF_000002075.1 Aplysia californica | reverse complement strand
GCCACCAAATTTTGAGGACACTTTTTTAATTGGCTCAAAGAGAGAAGTGGCCCATCTTGTCTTGTACTATCTTTGGTCAGAGTCACCCCACTTACGGCGTGTCCTTCAGACTATAGAATAATTGTATTATTGTATTTGCCAAGAATAAGTCGGCTAGGGCTAAAATTTCAAGTAATGATCCTAGGAGGAAGACCCCTTTTCAACTTTAATGCGACTTTCTCTCTCTTTCTATCCTGATTTCTGTCTGAATGGCTATAAATTTTCCATTTAAAAAAAAAGGCCTGAGAAATCTGCTTCCTCGATTATAATTGATTATAATCAATTTAGTCTGTAGATCCAACTCTCATCTACCTGGAAACAATAAAACAAAGAAAACCGTACCAACTTATCTTCAGCTCTTGATTCCTTCGTGGTTACAATCGACTCATGTGCCAGGTAGATAAAATAATCATTAGATATTAAACAGGATGTTCGCCCCTCAACACCCCGATCCTGTAGTTTTGAAATAACTCAGCCTTGACAGGTTACACGAAGGGCAGAAGTTTGTCCCGGTGTGTAGAGAAAACTAACCAGGCGGAGAATCAATTCATCAAAGCATAATGACAATGTGCAGCAGGATAGGTCTAGGCCTACACCACGATTCAGCGCTAGGCCTAGGCTAGAATCTAGATCTATTTATTTGCCCTGTGTGTATGTGTGTGTGTGTGTGTGTGTGTGTGTGTGTGTGTGTGTGTGTGTGTGTGTGCGGCGTGCGGTGCAGTCTGAACTGAACAGGACACAGCGCGAAGGATCTTACGTCGACCCCGTTCAACTTCCTTAATCAAGAAAAGAAAGCAATTTTTATCCTGTAGAACCTGAAAGAATAGGCAAAATATGGGTGAACCTGGCCTGTTAAAGGGATTTTAAATTACAAAAACAAAACCACATGTGTAGTCCTAGCATCTTCCCCAAATTATGGTTGTGCATAATTTTTTTTAATTTTTCAAGTCGTCCATTTTTAATGTATGCATATTAAGAATCAATTTGACCTTTTATGATAATTCTTTGGGTGTCGTTGAGTTTGTCAACCAGAACTTACTATGAAACAACACATTTATATTTGTATCATTCTTCTGTCAAAAGTTATACATTCGGTTCGTATTTGCATTATACTTCAGTGGCGGCCATTTTTCATTTATGCAGGTTAAGAGTGAATTTGACCTTTTATTATAACTTTGA
>NW_004797567.1:387586-397349 GCF_000002075.1 Aplysia californica | reverse complement strand
AAAAAATAAAATAAAATAAAAAATAAAAAACAACAAAAAACAAAAAACCCAACACAATAAGTGGCTTTTATTGATACTTGTACTTAACTGATTCAGGTTACATTCAGAGTACAGGTTAGTGTGTGTGAGAGAGATGTATACCCCCTTCTTCTTTCCATTTAAACCCGATTACTTGTGTACAGTGGCGAAGCGTCTATATATATTTATAATCAAATAATCACTGCTTCCCTTCCTAATTTTGAAACATTGTCACCGTCAAATTCACCCATAAACGTAAACCTCATAAATTAAATTACATAAAAAGACGTCCATAATCACCAATGAACTGTATGCCTAACATACAAAACGGTTTCATTGCCACAGAAATAGCCTGTTCACCCCTATCTGGCCACTCCATAAGCAGTAACAAGCTTTGATTAAAAAGTAAGCTTACAGTGAGGCTGGAAGTCTACTAAAGAGTTGGAGGGAACATGTTGCATAACACTCAAAGCTGTTTCATTACCATACCCTGTTCACCAGAGACGAAGCGTCTATATAATCAAATAATCACTGCTTCCCTTCCTAATTTTGAAACATTGTCGCAGTCAAATTCACCCATAGACGTAAACCTCATAAATTAAATGTAAAGAGACGTTCATAATCACCAATGAACAATAGACTATGCCTTACCTTCAAAACCGTTTCATTGCCACAGAAATAACTTGTTCGCCCCTATCGGGCCACTCCATAAGCAGTCGCAAGCTTTGATTAAGTAAGCTTAAAGTGAGGCTGGAAGAGTCTACCAATACAGTTGAAGGGAACATATACATAGCAGTCAAAACTGTTTCATTTGCCGAATATACCCTGTTCACCGCTTTCGAGCCACAGTTATAAGCACCCACTCACGCTGATTATGTAAGCTAACTATTACACTGGTCGAGTCTACCTCACAGATGTGAGGGGAACTAACTCCTAAAAATATCTTGACTGCTGCCAGTGCTTGTTTTTTTTCTCGACTTTTTACCGTCCTATAATCAGATCGTGACCTCGATTATGACACCAGCTCCTGGCCGCGAAAAGCTAGACAAAAAACAGCCAAATGTGAAATAAAAAATTAATAATTGGCATGCTTTATCAAAGTGTTTCGGCTGTCTGCCATTGTAGTACTGACATCTCTGCTTCTTTCCTTGGTGTTTGTGAGTTCAAATCTAAAGTTAAATTTAAGGTTAGTTAGAATAAATATTTAATAAAATACTTTCCCGATTATTTTAGCGGTTGAATATGCTTACAACATGAATTCAGGATTTGTTTTCATTCACAACTCAGAGTTGCCGCCTCCAGTCTCCAGTGCCAGTAAGATTCTTGTGGCTTGTGTGAGTGTGATATCTCCAGGCCCTATCTTGTCCCATCTCACTTTGATTACCCTGTCAAACAAGTCAGCCTTCGCCCCTGCTGTTCACCCCTTTCGAGCCATAGTTATAAGCAGTCACAGGCACTGATTATGTAAGCTATTACACTGGTCGATTCTACCTCACAGATGTGAGGGGAACCAACTCCTAATAATATCTTGACTGCTGCGAGTGCTTGTTTTATTTCTCTCGACTTTTTACCGCCCTATAATCAGATCGTGACCTCGATTATGACACCGGCTCCTGGCCGCGAAACGCAAGACAAAAACAGCCAAATGTGAAATAAAAAAAGAAATAAATTATTGTCATGTTCTACCAAAGAGAGCTGGTATTACATGAAATCTCTGCTTCTTTGCTTTTGTGTTTGTGTATTCACATCTAAAGATAAATTTAATGTTTGTTGGACTAGATATTTAATTAGATACTTTCCGGAATATTTTAGCGGTTGTGCATAAATACAATATGAATTCAGAATTTGTTTTTATTCCCAACTCAGTGTTGCTGCCTCGAGTAAGATTCTTGTGTGATATCTCCAGGCCCTATCTGGTCCCATCTCACTTTGATTGCCCTGTCAAACAAGTCAGCCTTCGCCCCTGCTTGTGTATCCCAAGAAGTGTGGAAGACCCTGGAGAAAAAGTTGCGGGATGAAGAAGACAGGGTGACAGCAAAACACCATGCAATCATTAGAATGCGAGAAATGGGGATAGAGAGGGGAGAAGGAAGAAAGGAACAATTATCTGGAAAGGAAAGACGTCGCCATAATCAGACAGCCACCGGAACAATCAGTCAGTATGGATACTTTGCGGGCTTTGGTGCTGGGGGGAACTGAGTACTTATGGACCTGTCCGGTGTGCAATGACGTTTTTGCCCAGGACAGGCAATGCAGGCAATTCTTCCATCAAGCAGCTGACACGGGTAAAAAAAAAAGACACAGAAAATGTAACAATGGTTTGATGATGAAATACATCTTTAGCTTTGCTTTCGTTACTGTTGAACGTTGTAGCTCTGTTACTGATGATTCTGTTGGCTTAACAAAGAATTAATACTTAAAAGAAAGTCGAACTATAGATGATACAGTGAAATATAGAAAACAGTTACTTCTGTTTTCATAGAGTGCAATTCATTACGATGATTAGGTAGATTTACATCTGTCGCTAGACTAGCCCTTCGTTGTGAATAAATAGCCGGGGTATGTGTGTGTGCATGTGGGGGGGGGGGGGGGGGGTAATAATGTGAAACCTCTGTACCTCTGTCGACTTTTCAAAACAAAATCATTTGCCCCGCCCCCCCCCCCCCCCCCCCCCCCCATTGACATTAACTAACAGGGCTTGTTTCACAGTCTTCACTGTTCTTTTTGTAAGCGTTTTACGGCACTTGCAACACAATAAGGTCATATAAGTACCGAAGATTAAAGGTTTTACAAGAAAGAAACAAACATAAAAAAGTAGGAGGAGAGATAAAGACGATAGTTGTTTGATAGGAAAATAAGGAGCAAACCACACCAGAGCACCCGCCAATCACCCACCTTCACTGTTCTCTCTGCAACTTCTTTAGACTTCGGGTATAGTGGGCTGGATGTCTTATTTTCAATCTACCAGGAGTTTGTGAAGTTCTTAAAATATATGTTGACGAGACCTGTGGTTCATATAGTTATAATACGTCACCAGCTTAAGCGGTATGCCATGCCGCGCTAATATTGCCTTCATAATATGGTTTATGACCGTTCTACTCGTTATATTCTTTAAAAGTAATAAAAGAGAGTGATTTCTTTAAAAACGGTGTGTAATCCCTGAAAAAGATATGTACCAACCTTTTCAAATGGTCTATCTGGAATTGTGTGACTCTGTGCAGGCTGTCTTTTTTTGTGTTTTTCTATATATATTTCAGACATATCGGGCATTTCCCAACCACTCTTTCAATCATCCCCCAGGGCGGTGCTACTGACTGAAGTGTCTTTAGGCCATTCCCAAAGAGGGGACATTATCATGTTCCCACGCACAGTAGAAATGTAAATGGACTGATTCATCAATGTCATACTCATAACTGTGCTTGAACTGCAACAGGGAACTGCTGCTTTTTCTTTCCTAATCCTTACTATCGCCATTTCCCCTCTACTGTTTTTGGGGTATGTTTGTCACACTCTTGTGACCCGCTTTTTCTGCGGTGCCTTGATAGTCGGAGCAGACTTTGTGCTGTTGAAGCTAGAGAGGTGAGCAGAGTAAGCGGATTCCCTGTAAAGACTTCTCTGTTGACATCCACCCCCGTAAAAACTATACATGTACTAAAACTAAAACTATGTCAAAGTCTCAAGACATTCCAGGACAGTTACCCTTTGGTGTGCTCTTTGCGTGGACATCTCGATGCCCATTATTAGGCTAATATTATAGATCCTTGATGATCTTTAAAAATAAGATCTCGTTGTGCAAGGATGCAGGTAGTACAATTTGTTGTCCTTTGGGGAATTCGTTTTTGTGAAGTACTAGTTTTTCTCTGTCAGCCCCAAAAAAAATGGCTTAGCTGCAAAGGGAATTTATTAAGAGATGCTTTAGGGCCAACCCTTCTTGATCAGGTTAGTAAGTACATGTAATTGGCACTGCTCATCTGCCAGCTGGAGGCGTTTTATTTCTTTCAACTTTTCTTATGACACAGCAGCTTTTTGTATCACCATGTCTATAAATTAAAAGCATTTATTTCTGTTTCCAAAATTTCTGTCTGTGGCATTGCTTGGGCGTCTGCAGTCCTGGACAGGGTGTCTGACAGTACCTAGCCTTTTCCTTTTTGGTATTTAATATCTAACGTCATATGCTTGGAGCCTGAGCATAAAGCGTTGTATCTTTGCCGGGCACACTTGTCGTACGCCATATTTTGTACGGCGGAACCTTTCCATGACAAAATCTGAAAAAAGTCAGTGTCTCTTTCTCAATCACAGTATAGCTTACTATTGCTCTGGTCATACTTCTGGACGCAAAGGCAACTGGTTTGTTGTCCTGGCGCAGAACTTCTCCCAGTCCATCTTTACATGCGTCTGCTGACACGACCACAGGCTTAATTCGGATCAAAGAATGCCCAGCTGTAGGCTTGTGGAGAGGATCTCTTTCAGGTCACTCACAGCTTTTATAAGATGACACAACCACAGCTATTCTAGAACTTTCTGTAGTTGATGACACCCTGTAAAGTTATACGGGGTGCCCACTACGGCTGGATCGGGCCGACTCAATCGCCTGAAACTGAAAACAAACACGTAGATCCCAGCCGTAGTGGGCACCCCGTATTAGTATACACTCACGACTGTAAACGGGAGAGACGAACACACACGACACCAAGCATTCTAATAATGAGCCCGGGTGCAGTGTCTGACTTTTTATGTTGATCTCCGAAGTGGGTAACATTAACCAAAAGCCCGTGGCATACGGTGCATTTACGTCCCGTGATTAAAACCGAACTCTGTTCGCAAAAGTTGCGCATTTGCGAAGAAGGCGCCACCGAATTTTGAGGACACTTTTTTAATTGGCTCAAACTCAAAGAGGAGAGTGGCCCCTCTAGTTATGTAGACTCTTTGTTAAAACAGAGTAAGGTACGAAACTGTGACTACCGTGAAACAGACGGAGTGACGCAGTTGTTTTTTTTTCTGACGGGTTGGGAATATCATCATCATCATCATCTAGTGCCAGATCTGCGACAGTCATCGGCGATCATGGTTCTCCATTCATTCCTTTGCTCGGATGCTCTAAAAAAAGCCTCGTTTCCCTGATCTTTACCTGTTACCTATTTGTTTAGGTTCCCCAAGTATGTTGTTCGGGGCCTTCCCCTGCCTCGCTTGTTCTCAATTTTGCCAGTGAGAGCTAGATGTTCGAGACCCTTATTTATGTGTCTCAAAAACTGCATTTGTCGTTTCCTGGTTGTTTTTTTTTACATTGAGCATCCCACGTGGGCTTCATCAAGCACTACCTCATTTGATTTCTTTTCCTTCCACGATACTCTTAGCAGTCTCCTAAGAAACCACATTTCTGTTGCTTCTATTCTATTTTCACTGTCTTTAGTGATTGCCCAGCATTCACAGCCACATAGAAAGTTTGACCAAATATAGCATTTCAGAACTTTCATTTTGGGAATACATGTATACTTGGGCGAATATGTTACTATGTCAAGAAATCGCAGCATTTCGTTTATTCTTTGGTGCAGGCATGTTTTTTTTAATGGTTGCTCACCTTTTACGGGTCTGCTTTTACTTCTGTTTCTGTGAGTATATTATTCAGATACTCCAGCTCGGTCCTGAACAACTCTCGTTTCTTTCGGTTGAACTTCAGTCTGTTGGTGGTTGGCGGGTGCTCTGGTGTGGGTTTCTCCTTATTCTTTCCAGTCAAACATCTATCATCCTGATCTCTCTTTCATTTTTGTGTTTGTTACTCTCTTGTATCACCTCTAATCTTCGGCACTTATATGACCTTATGGTGCTGCAAGTGCCGTAAAACACTTTCTTAAACTAAAAAACAACAACTTCAGCCCGCTTTGTCTTGCTCTTCACAAGACTTGGTGCGAGCGTTCTCAAAATATCTCTTCTGTTTGGGGAAGCATGAGAGGCGAACTTGGCCACTGGAATTTTGTTCTCTGAGTGTGATGTCAGTCTAACTTTTGATGGGACTTAATTGTGTATAGTTTGCCTGTTGCTCTGACCCTGACATGTCCTGAGCTGGAACAATATATGAGGCATCGTGGTGAAATCGGGCGCTTGTCAAAATAATGAAAGTGAAGTTTTGAAGAAACTTAAATTTTTCCGCAGGTTTGAGAATTTTTATCGATTTTTTAATATTTTTTTTTTTGGGGGGGGGGGGGGGGGGGCTCAACACCTTTCATGCCCATTAAAGACCACATTTCTCTGTGGGTTTTACTGAAAAACGTTGATTAAAGGCATAAAGGCTACATTTTCAGATAGGGAAATAATGCAACTTTGGCGGCCATTTTCTCCAAAGCAAGACAAATGAACGAACCGTAGAAGATTTTAATAACTCAACATGCCCAAAAACTGACGAGAACCTGATTCCACCGCGTCGTGACACATATATCGCGTCAGTATAGCCCCATAAAGCAAGCCCGTCCTTTCTTTTAATCATGGTACTATTGACTGCATGTTTTGAACACTTTTTGTGCAAAAAAAAAGTGTTTATTATAAAATTACTAGATCTACTAAGTAGCAAGTTTTGCTTGGTGGATTATAGTGACGTATGCAAAATGTGTGTGAGAAGCGGGATGTACTGACCCTATTCTGCATGACGGAGATTGGTAGTATAATAATATATTGATATATAGGTTATAAAATATGAATTTCTGAACAAAAGTTGTTCTGTTTTTGTTTTTAATCTAGCCCCAATTGTTGTGAACAAATATGATTAATTTAGTTTAAAAAGTTGATACAATGTTGTGAAAAGTAAAAGTAATAGGTTGCGGGGGGGGCGGGGGGGCTTCGATTCACCCGTTAGGCTAAAAGGATAATATAATGACGATAAGTTGCGCCACGAATTTTAGACAGCACACGGCCTAGATATCTAGTACAGTGCGAATAACGCGATGCCGCAGCAACGCAGCGTGCTGGCAGTTGGCAGGGTCGGGGCGACCAGTCGACTGCACGCACGACTGCACGTCGGCTTTTGCGTAGGCCGTAATCAATAGAGAGTGCTAGGCCTAGTAGATCTACTAGTGGTTTATCCACTTTTGTGGAAAGCCCCACGGTCGAGGTGGTAAATAAATACGACATGTACATGTAGATCTATACCACTTGTAATTAGCGCCTCGCCCACGGTCTTTCAAATTTTTCACCGCGATCATAATTTTGTAAAACTGTTTTGAGTGCTTCAGTTGATGCAATAGCTGTATATGACGTTATACTCAGTGTCTTGAAAAACAAAAACAGTTTATTATACATGTATGTTGTATTATGGTCCTAGATCTATTGGTTTTCACTTGTGAACATGCGAGCACTTTATAATTTGTCTTTAACTAGAATTATAATTAAACTGATTTTGTGAGATTACGGGCTGAATTGAATTGAAATTACAATTGCCTCTTTATGGAACATTTTCAAATCTCACAAAGATGTGCCTGGGTAAATCTATGTTTACAGCCTATAGTTAGCTTAATTACTATTTGACTTTCATTTTTAACATAAAGTCCCACTTACACAGTGTTTTATCATCTCTCTGAATGTTGCTAGAATGCTTGACAAAGTTAGAAATTTCAACTACTATATATTATGTGTCACGACGTGGTGGAATCAGACGCTCGTCAATTTTGGGGCTTATAAAGATATTGGTGTCGTCCTGAAGCCTATATAGCCATTTGCCTTGATTTTGATTTTTTAAAATACCCGGTATCCATTTATCTTTGATACAAGAAAGATATTGGCAATTGAAGGGGGTGGCGGTCGCCTGGTTTCAGAGATAAAATTATCGAGAAAATGACTGCCAAAGCTGAGTTATTTCCTCAGTTTGAGAGTTCGTGAAAACTGAAAAGTTACATCTTTTATGCCCTTAATCAACGTTTTTCAGTAAAATCCGCACAGAAATATGTTCTTTCATGGTCTTGAAAGGTGTTGAGCTAAAAAAAAAAAACCACACACACACACACACACACACACACACACACACACACACACACACACATTCGATAAAATTCACAATCTTGCGGGGGAAAATGCCATTTTTTAAACTTTGATTATTTTTTAGGAGCACCTGATTCCACCACGCTGCCTCACATATTATATCTACCGGTACCTTTAAATTTAGAACTCTTGTTATTAGTTTCCCGGATTTTAAACTGGCTATAATATTAAAAATCCAAAATTTTAATTAATATTCCTTCATTTTTTCGCGCTGGGGGGAGGGGGTGAGGGCTTATTAGAATAAATGAAACGTAGGGTAGATCTGTAGCAGAAATATTATTTTGACTTGTGTTGTTCACGTTGGAGCATCTTTTGATAACCCCGCAGAATTCTACGCTCATAACCTAACAGAATTCTACACTCATGAAGGAGTGTAGAATTCTGAGGTTAACCCCCACGTTGTTTACATGAAGTGAATTGCACAACAGTCACAAATCAACGCACCACAGCATCTGCGACGTAGGCCTAGTGCCTAGGCCTTGGCCTAATTTTAGATCCTTGCCAAAGCCCATCACTTTGCCTGAAAAAGCTCTACTCTTCAGTAGAGCGCTCCGCGAAGCAGATGATCTCTCCGCGAAGCAGAGAAACTCTCAGCGAAGCCGCGACCTTTGTTTTTGATCTCGGTGATGCTGGGTACTTCTCTCTCCAGGCATTGGTTGGGAAACAGGCTAGGCTTGGCCTATTAATATTTGGGCTTGCTGACTGGCTGACTGCTGTTCATTGTATGACTGTCAACTGACTGTTCCCTCGCTTCACGAATCACGATCGAGTTCTTGTCTTGATCTTGCCTAGATACTAGATAGATTCTATTAAATTACTATTAGGGCCTACCACAGGAAGCAAACCTGGAGGGAGTCAGTGGTTGTTTTGATCGAAGGATTTTGTGCTAAAAAATAGGCATCTTGACTAATTTTGGTGGCTTTTCATTTCAATTTCAAGACTTTGTTGATCTATCAGTTTAGATTTAAAGATTCTTTGATAGATCTCGACTTTCAGAATGAAGCAAGGTGTTCTTTTCAATCTTGTGGGAACCGTGCTTATCGTGGCCGCTACGGTTTTGCACATTGTTTGCCTGTCGACACCATATTATACTGAAGTAAATATGGATGAAATGGCAAAGAAAATGGAACAAAGGCGACCAGGGGGAAATGGATTATTTTCCCAAGGTGGTATGGATAGCACGTCGATGGACGAGTCTGACGAGGCTTCAAACATGGAGGACCACACATCAAGCATTGGACGTGGGCTTGGCGAAAACGGCGGGATGGGTTCTGATTTGATGTCCGACAACGGAGGCTTTGATGAAAGCCCCGTGGAGGGTTACCATGAAGCAAGTTCAGGCGTAGTCTCTTCATCAGGTAGTAACTTTACAGATCTAGATTCTAAATCGTCCTTTCTCCTGTTTTATACTACAGTAGCACAGCTCTTGGACTCTGCGGGTAAATGCGACGTTTAATCAAAATTAATCTAGAATCTAGATCTAGATCTAGATCTACACAAGAATGCTATTGCTGGCAATGACGCCTCCGTTTGTTTGGCATGTTCTCTATGACTACATCTAGGATAAAATCGGTACGGAGAGATGTCTGGGTATTCTTTTACGAAGTGATTATTCGGACTCGAGTCCGAAATGAAAAAATGTTAATACGGACTCTGATTCTTGTCCAGCATGACATCACTTCCAACTTCCTGTGACTCGTGACTCCGGCTTCCTGTCCTG
>NW_004797567.1:370059-387004 GCF_000002075.1 Aplysia californica | reverse complement strand
ACTAAAAAATGGCGGAAAATTGGAAGCACTGAACATTAGACTAGAACTATAGAACGAAGACGCTTCCTTTTTTCCGGACCCGAGTCCGGATAACATTTTTTCATATTCGGACTCGAGTCCGAATAAGAATTTTAAAAATTTGGACTCGAGTCCGAATATGAAAAAATGTTTTTCGGACTCGAGTCCGAATAACGACGGCCATTCTTTTACTGTCCCTCTCGTCTCACACTTAGCTGTCAGTTTTCCCTTTTCTACTTGTAAAATAATATTGATGCTCTGAAAAAACCACGATCAACTTAATTTCCGTCGCACGTTAGATACTAGATTCTATATCTGGATCTAGACTAATATAATAGTTTTTATTTTGAAATATTTGATTTTCTTAATCAAGCTATAAAATCTATGAAACTGCCAAACCGTGTAAAACTTGCACTTTTACATAACGCAAACACAATGCCATACCACTTCTCAAAATGTTTGCTTTTCTGTTTCTAAACCGCTAAACACAGAAGCATGTAATTTTAAGGGAATAAAGAAAAAAGGTGTACAACTTATCAGTCAGTTTGATGCTACAGAGAGTCAGCTTTAAAATCATGGTCTAATTCCACCAATTTCTTCATAACAAGAAAATTAAAGAATTAAATATTCTTTCATTTAAGATTTAATTATAGATTTACCTGTGGTTCCAGCCTTTACATGCAATGCATTCCACACTGCTGCAATTTCGGTCACATTTCTTTTTTCTTTTTTACCCTTTGGGCTTCATTTGAGCCTTTTAATTTTATTGTCTTGTTTTGGGGTTTTACAACAAAAACATAACACCACAAGAGTCATCCACTCTGGGGCTCATTAGTGTACCCCTCTTTCTCACACAGAGTCATTCGACAAATTCAAATACACTTGGGGCTCATCCCTGTCCGCTTTTTCTTTCGTACCCCTCCCCCTCCCCCACTCACATAAAACACATTATAAATGATTTCTCATTCATTCTCGTTCGTTCCATGTACATATATTTCATTTAATAATTCATTTTATTTCGTTCATTCCTGAGCTGGGTTCTCTAAACTCGTCGCCTTTTGACCCCTGGATTGTGGTCACATTTCATGCCACAAAAAGTGCATGGATATCTGCTTCATTTCATCATTCTGAATGCTCTGTGGTCAGATCTGAATATTCCGCGAAAATGAAAACTTTTAACCTTCGAAGTGTATACAGACCCGGTAATTGGGAACAAAGTCTGCGAAAATGAACACTTTTTACCTTCGAAGTGTATACAGACCCGGTCACGAAGTATACAGTGTGTGTGTGTGTGGGTGTGTTTGAGAGAGAGAGAGAGAGAGAGAGAGGGGGGTAGAGAACAGGGGGAAGTGCTAGCAATTATCACATGCCCCAGTTGACAGCAGGGAACGAGAGAAGGATAGAAGGGGAAAGTAGGTGGGGGAGAAAGAAAGACAGAGACAAACAAAGAGGAAGAGACGGCGAGCGATACTCTCAGAGAGAGAGACAGAGAGGATCGCGTTTCCTAGTGTTTTCGAGTGTTTCAAAGGGATCTCACTCTTGTTGCTTCTCTCTTGCTTTGTGGGTAGTAGCTGGGTATTGACAAATTTAATAATCTGGGTGGCAAAGACAATTTCGTCACGGCCATGAGACGAAAATCAAGGCTTTGGTAAGCGTCCGGGGGTAAGGTATCAAAGGGATTTCGAGTAATTCCTAGTGTTTTCGAGTGTTTCCTAGTGTTTTCGAGTTTCCTAGTGTTTTCGAGTGTTTCCTGGTGTTTTCGAGTGTTTCCTAGTGTTTTCGAGAAAAATAAACACCGGGTTTCAGGGGGGTAAAAATATCTTGGAGCTTACACGGATGCATGCCCCCCTGTTTTAGCCAGATATAATTAAAAAATTTACAGTTTGAAGTTTTCTTGAAAGTAATTGATTTGCAACTATTTTGGTGGTGTGTGCTGCTGCGGACAATACAGCAGTTTGACCCCTGAATCTGTTCATCTGTGTGCGGGAGTGAAAGTAAAAACAATTTACCGATGTCTGTAGCTATCAACTTCGGTCAGAACTTGTAAGCAAGGTAACTTGCACAACTTTTTGGTACTTCTTCCCTGCAGAGGAGGCTGTATGGATCCAGTAAACGTGTGTATTAGTGCGTGAGCTTTGGCCCGTCCTCCCGGATAGTTGGAGATTGTTACTGATCACCCCATCGTCATCTTGTAACTTTATTGATATTAATTCAGATTAAACTAAAGTAAATGGAACATATATGAGGCAGCCTGGTGAAGTCAGGCGCTTGTCAAAATAATGAAAGTCTTTAAACTGACATTTCTTAGCAGGTTTGGGAATTTTTATCGAATTTTCGTTTTTTGGCTCAACACCGTTAATGCACTTTAAAGAGCACCTGTCTTTGTGGATTTTACAGAAAAAGGTTGATTAAAAACATAAAAGATGTAAATTTTCAGTTTCCACGAACTCTCTAGAGGTAAGGAACTCAACTTTGACGGCCCTTTTCTCGCTAATTTTACGACCTCTCAAACCAGGCAATCATCAAAAGCAAGGCAAATGGACAACCTTGAATATGATACCAGTAACTCTATATATATTTATGATATATGCCCCAAAATTGACGAACGCCTGATTCCACCTCGTCGTGACACAAATAGTTAGTATTGTGCACATTCAATGAAGTTTCAAGATGGCTATATGGGGGGGGGGGGGGGGGGGGGGGGGGGGACCTTTCGGGCCGGGGGAGAAAGAAAAATGTGAAATGAAATAAAAAAAAAGGTTAAATGATGAACAAGGGAAACAAGATGATGATATTTTTCTTATTAAAATTTTGGTAGACCGCTTTTTTAAAATGCTTAACAAAAAACGCCTGTTTATCTCGAAATTGCTCTGATCAAAAGAAAAAGGAGTTAAATATAAAAATCTTCAGCGTACGGCAGAGGTGTGGTTATTGCACTGTGACATTATGCTGCATCCCCGCTCCTTGTGCACCCCTCACTATAATCACTGTTAATTTGTTAATTAGTAGACCTATTGCGATTTGACTTAAATGAAGGGGTTTACATGATTGTATTTCTATATATATATATAAAAAAATAACTTGTCAAAACTTGGAAAACAGCTTCAAAATGCCTGATGATGCATTTTATTACAAAATTATTTTTTTTTAACAGCCAAAGCATAGTTACAGTCAGGGATTTAAAAAACTCAAGTGACTACATTTCTGTCTGAGTTGAACCAAAGATAGTACAAGACAAGATGGGCCACTTCTCTCTTTGAGCCAATTAAAAAAGTGTCCTCCAAATTTGGTGGCGCCCTCTTCACAAAAGCGCACTCTTTGCGAACAGAGTTACCCTACTTGAGTTTTAAAAAATCAAAGTGAAACTAGCAAGTTTGGGGATAAATTTCGGAAGAACGCTTTTTAAAAATGGTTACGCTGACAAAAAACCTCTTCCGGAGGAAAAGGAGATGGTTTTCTTCGTTTAATTTGACTTTAGAATGAAGGGCGAGAGGTCATTAAAATAAAAAAAACCCTAAAACTCCCCACTGAACGTACCCGAACTGCTGATGAACAGCAGTCGATCTGCGCACGCAAGGAGGTGCTATTCCTATTCTTCTTCTGGAAAAACGAAAGAGAGCTTCAAAACAGACTGCAGCGCCATCTGAAGCAAAGAGCATACTTCCTGCGGACACTTTTTAGGCTGAGTGGCCCATCTTCTCTTGTACTATCTTTGGTTGAACTCAACACAGTCATTTAATTTTAACCTTTGTGTTCCAAAAAGGGAACAGGGTACTTTTTAATTAAACTAATTCTCTTCTTGCCAACCGGTGGATGAAAATTCTCTAGTAAGATACCAAGAATGCTTCAAGCATCCATTTTGGCAACCTCTGATATATGCGTGATTCTATGCATTTATGATGTTATATTACGTTCATTTTTGCAAGAAAAGCAATTTCAAGTATTTAGATCTAAATCTAGATCTACCTCTTCCTGTTCTTCGTGTTCTATTTTGGGTCATACATAAAAAAAATATAAGAAAATTCCCTGCGTTCCCTCTTTTGTTCAAAATATGAAATAATAAAACCATCAGAGTGGAAATATAGTCAACTCGGCATGTGTTGAACTCACTTGAAGTTGATCTTCGGTTTTAAAATCTTGTTAATTAATTTTGTTGATCTTTTTCTTGGGTCCACACACCTCTTCTTCTTTACAGCTCCCAACGGGAGTTTTTAAAATTTTCCAACAACATCCGTAGTTGACTGTACTTACTTTTCTTTTTTCACTCTTTCAATTGCCATGAACTTGCAGCAAAAATTTATTTGTGGAATTCGATAGTAGTACCAAATTGAGTTCATATTTGATGCCATGTATTTAGAGCAATCAGGGCAGCAAAGCAGAAACTCTGCTTTCCGAACTCAAAATTGAGTTTGTTTCAGTTCGATAAAATCTTTATGATGCCTGCAACTGCAAGTTCATATTGATATTAAGTGCACAGGACACAAATTGGTGGTATTTGTGTTGTGGAGATGCCATGAGCTAGCAAAACACCTGTTTTCATTTTTGTTCCAAATTTTTTAGTTGCTAAACCGAAAGCCTGATCAGTTACCCTACTTGTGTGAAAATAATTGTAGTGAAACTGTTATAAGTTTTTGAATAAAATCGAATTCAAATTTTGCAAGAACTGTATTTTTCAATGGTTACGGTGACCAAAAAAACTCTTTTTCTCGAAACTGCTGTGAATGAAAAAAGGCATTGTGTGAGCTTACTGCAGATATGTCCAATAGGTAATTTTGTATTGCCAAAAGATTACCCCAAGTATGAAGAAAGTAGAATGGTTCTCGTAACACTAGCATGGGGGAATGGTCTTTTTATAATCAGTCAGTTGTCATCTTGTTGTTTTGCATTAATTTTTGCTCTTCTTTTCCTTTACTGTTCATGAAGCATTGATTTGAAAATATTTTTGATGTGCATATATTTTTATTATTTATATATTATATAATATCGTCCAACATGTAAATTTACATCTGTTTTTTTTTTAGCAAACGTTGTGTGCTTTTTTTATCCTCAGCGTTAGATGGTTTACAAGGCAAGATCAACTTTGGCATTTGGAAATTTTGCGTCAGTGTGAAGAATACTTTCTCAGCCTGTATGGAGTGGACTTCCCAAGACACAGCTTCAGCGGGGACGGGGATCGGCTTTAAAGCACCTGGTAAGAGAAAAGTTTTAGTTTCTTTTTTGACTACATAGAAGAATAAAACCTATTAATTCCATGGGTCAAAGTTTAAAAAGTTTTCTGTAACTCTGTCAAAACCTTTTATTGGTTATAATCACGTTTGAAAAATTGTGAAGGACAACAAGATGGGTGATTCTTTGAGTCTTTTCAGCTGTTGTTTATCATTATATCAGATCCTATCATGTACACACACACACATGTGCACACACACACATGTGCACACACACACACACACACACACACACACACACACACACACACACACACACGTACACACACACACACACACACACACACACACACACACACGCACACACACACACACACACTCACACACACAATGATGTTGGCAGGATGTAATAATATTATTGTTATAATATAATGTACGCATTCGCTTTGCACATGTTTTAAATACAAGGTATAAAAATTTTTTTCCGAGACCTAAAAAACTGTTCGCTATAGATATCATGCATGTTATGCAGTGTGCATGCTAGACTGTATATGTCATGTATACATTTCAAAATACCTTTTATATTGCTTCTTCTTTCCTATCAAACATATCTGTTGTCTTTATCTCCCCTCCTTCTTTTTTTGTGTTTGTTACTCTCTTGCAACACCTCTAATCTTCTGGCGTTTATATGACCTTATGCAGTCGCGAGCGCCGTAAAACTTCTACTAAAACTAAAAAACGAACTATTTTATGGCATTGAAGTAAACGGTCACTGTCTGTCTGAGGTGGTTAAAGTATTGTCGTCTGTCTTATGTGGCAGGATGGTTGTATGGTGTGCAAGCCATGGCTGTGATTGGATCGATAATTGTTGGAATCGCATCAGTGCTTTCGGTCATCAACCTGGTCAGAGAGAGCAAGGGAGACCGTCTGAGGCTACTGTACCTGATTATTGCTGCTACCTGCGTTGCTGGAGGTAGGTTGTCAAAAATTGCATTTTGATAAATTTATGTCTCAGGGCTCTGAGCTGTTATTTCTATGCCGTGGTTGGAGGGAGTGGGGGGGGGGGGGGGGGAGGAGAGGTTCTGAGAGTAGTGTTAGTCCAAGACCAGTATTTAAAAAAAAATGTGATTGTGGGTGGTTGGCGGGTGCTCTGGTGTGGTTTGCTTCTTCTTTCCTATCAAACATCTATCGTCCTTATCTCCCCTTTTTCTTTTTTATGTTTGTTACTCTCTTGGAACATCTCTAATCTTCTGGCGCTCATATGACCTTTTGCAGTTGCGAGCACCATAAAACCCCGACTGAAAAAAAAAATGTGACTGAAGGGAAGTGATGTTTAGAGAGGTCAGTCTTTGGGCTATATTTCGTCAAGTAAAGTATGTCACGTGCTTTGAACGTGTTACTGGAAGAAAAAGGTAATCTCTTGTTGTTGTTTTTTTTTGTGATTGGTTTTTTGTTGGAAGAAGCCTGTCACCAGACTTATTTTGATGGGTGGTTGGCGGGTGCTCTGGTGTGGTTTGCTCCTTTCCTATCAAACATTTAAAAAAATTTTATTAAAAAAAAAAAATTTGTCCTGATCTCTTCTCCTTTTTTTTGTGTGTGTTACTCTCTTGTAACACATCTATTCTTCAGCACTTATATGACCTTATTGTGTTGCAAGTGCCGTAAAACTCATACGAAAACTAAAACCAGACTTATTTTGTCAAGGAAAGTGTGTATGCTATTTGTTGATGGTGTTGTGCTCTGACTGTGGAAATATATCAACTCTTTTTATTTCCCTAATTTCATTGACTAGATCAGTCTGCAGGTCCTCAAAATCCAAAGTCATCATGCACTATAAATAGCATAAAAAGCCGTTCTTTGTTGGATGCGACTCAGATTTTAGCATTACACACATTTTAACCGAATGTCTAGACTTTGGAGAGATCTGAAGGAAATAATTTGAATGCCAAAAATTGCAAGACATTTTTTCCGTCGTTGATCCCAACAGAATTTTGGATTTTATGAAGGCCATTGGCCTTTATGGAAAGTTATGAATTTCTAAATGTCATTTAGAAAGTTATTTTAAATTTGAATTTAAATCTAAAATGTATTTTCACTCGATTTTTAGCGTTTAAAAAAAATTTTTAATAGCAATATTGACCAGTACCAGACCAAGAAATACACTATTGAGAAAAAAAACTTGTTTCGCGCGCTCATATGACCGTATGCAGTTGCGAGTGCCGTAATACCCCATACTAAACTAAAAAAATTTTTTTTTCAATATCATAATGATGGCCACTTTCCTCCTTGACAGTGGGTGGTTGTCTTGGACAGGTTTGGCTAGGTCTATAGAATCAAATTAATGTGTTAACTCTTCCCCCCCCCCCTTCCTTCTAGGTGTGTTCATTCTCATCGGAGACATCATCATGGCCTCCAAGTATTCATCAGTTTTGGACGGCATGGCACAGGGACAAGTTCCCCCTCAAACTTGGTCCTTCATCAAGGACCAGTTCTACCTGAGCTGGGGTTTTGCTCTGGATGTCGTCTCTGTGGCCATGGCTGTTCTGGCCGGCGTGGCCCACGTCGTGGCCGGGCGGGCCGCCCTCAGCGCAAATGGGGTGGTCTAAGGCCGCCTTCAGAGCCAATGGGGTGGTCTAAGGCTGCCCTCAGGGCCAATGGGGTGGTCTAAGGCCGCCCTCAGCGCAAATGGGGTGGTCTAAGGCCGCCCTCAGCGCAAATGGGGTGGTCTAAGGCCGCCCTCAGGGCCAATGGGGTGGTCTAAGGCTGCCCTCAGGGCCAATGGGGTGGTCTAAGGCCATCTGCTGCCATTTGTGGAACCAAAGGAGAGGAATTTTTCAGTGGCTTTTGTATGCGTGAAGGATAGAAATGGACAAAGCTTTAGCCACAAGGGCTTGTTTTTTCGGAATATGTAAGAGCCAGTGGCTGTTTCTTTTTAAGCAACAGTATTTTGATATTCATCAGCAGTCCTCTAAAAGAATTGTAAATCATGTGAACAGCTTTATAACAAAATGCCGATTATGAATTATGAAAACTGTCGAGGGTGCTGATAAGTTGATACCTGATCTGTGTGCTGTTAAAAGGAAAAAAACAACTGAATTAAAGCTTTATACGGTTTTTCAGGCCATCTTGCCATTTTGGCCCCAGCTTTTAACAAAAGTCTACTATAAACATTACATATTATATACTAAATAGAGATTATTTGTTGTAGCAGAGGGAACAAAACAAATATAATTTAGTCTCACTGTATTCTTATTTCAGTCAGTGCGCGCATGCCGTGTATTTTCTGGCTTTTTTTTCAAAACCTGTGTACATCCCTGTATAAAATCAGTGCCTACAGCAGTTTTGTCACTAAATATTTCAAGTCTGTTTAGATCAGAGATCCAGCTGGTGATTAGAATGAAAAGAAAAGGGGTAGTTTGAAGGTTTTAGACAAATCCCAATTTTCTGCCCGTCATATATTTCTCTCTATATAGAAAGACACTAGTATTACAATTCTAAATGCCTTATACATCATGTCTCACATGGTTAAGATGTCTAATATGATTCACCTTATGATATCTAGAATTTAACGCTGAATATGCTGATCAATATCGAAAACCGTTTGTGTCGTAAATATTGTTATTGATGAAAATGTGTCCGATGAGTACTTTTTTGTGTGTTTAAAAGCATCTGGGCATGGTGCTTAAGAATTTGATGTTAATGTTTTTATATTTTTGTTCGTTTGTCACTTCCTTGGAATTGTTTTTGAGTAGGTAGAGGTCCGTGGTGCTTGGCTAATGCGCCAATTTCAGAATTGAACGATACCAGGTACTCTATTGTGGCGCCTATATTATTGGTATCAGGCACCTTATTGTGGCTGTCTACATAATAATGGTAAATGTTGTTAATGGTCTAGAGAATGTGAAGGCCAACTGTGTTCATTCAAGCTTCATTATAATACTCTTGTCATGTTAAACATTTAAAAGATGCCAGTGTTAATCAGGTGAGATCTGGATAAAATTGTCAGGTGCTTAGAACTTAAACTTCATGAAGGAAAGTCCTCTAACTTTCTGTCAAGCAGGAAAATGTGGGGGCTAATATGAAAAGTTGAAGACAAAAATGAAAGCCTCAAATACTCAATATTTCACAATATGTATTATTAGTTTTTTTTAGTAAAATGTTGTTACTGTGACGAACATGTTAATGAATTGTTGTGTAGCACAGTGCTGTGGAGGACCACAGATCTATGATGAACTTCCTTTGGCTCTTCTTTGTTGCATGCAGAAGGCATGAGCTCAATTTCAGAGTGGAAAATGAGTGTTTGGAGCACCGCTGTCATCTCTCTCTTTCTCTCTCTCTCTTTCATCTGGCGCTATTGTGGTGTCATAAACGGTCAGCGATATCGACAGCACGCAGGAACTCAACAGTCGCTCGGGGGTCCTTGAAAAGTGCTGAAAGTGGGTTACTGAAATGTCCAAGCAGACGTGTTACCTCTGTCATGTCTTGTGGAATGCTTTTACCTCTATTCAGCCTGAGCAGGCCCTGATGGGCAGAGTTTAAGGAGCCCGCCTCTTATTTGATCTGAATTGAGTCGGGGGGGTTGTGAAGTATGTACATTCAGTCATGAGGATGATCTACCATGATCTTCTTTCATTCTCATGCATTCTTCTAGTTGATGCGCGAGTATCTGGGTACTCGGGTCAGAGAAACGTTGGAGGAGGAGATTCGAACCAGCTGTAAGAATTTGATGTCTGTTTTGTTTATTAGGGTGAAAAAATATATTCAATCTTTTATTTAGTTTAGGGACTGCAGTTTGGTTGTGATACTGGTGTGCATCTACAAATCCAGAAAACATTATAAAGGCTTACCCAAAATGTTCACTCAAATTAAGAGTGACATTGCAGAGGTAATGGAATATCTTGTGTGTTGAATCCTGATCATTAACTCTGTATCTGCGAAGGGGGTAAACCCACTACGCTAAGGCCTTTTTTTGGTACTAAATCTAAAAGTTACAAAGCGTCATTAAGTGGGTCATTTCATCCACAAATGAACTTATTTTGATAGTTCTTCACCTATTGAATAAACTCCCGGTAAAAGAGACCTGTTTTTGACAATTGCCAAAAAGTAATTTGACGTCGAAAGTCGTCGTAAAAGAATGGGCCCGAGCCGCTGCCAGTACCGCGAGCCGCTGGGAGAGGCTTATTGCTGGAGATTGAGAGTTAATGGTATGGTTGGCATACCTTGCATGTTGCCCATGCATTCATGTTTTATAGTCAAAGAAGTAGATGTTTAAAGAGCATGTTGTCACAGAACTTTTGTATTTCCTGTTGTAAATGTTGAAGCAAGGAATGGTTCCAGAATCCATTTTTATTTTCAAATTGTTTGTTTTTTTTCAAAGAAAAAAGCGATCTGATCCTTCGTTTTATTATATTTTTTTTTACTTATTATTATACCATAGTGCTTTGAGAATCAATTAATTTCAAGTTTTTGTCCTTTGTAGTGTGTAATCATACTCTCATTATTTTTTGTTGTGTTCAGTATGTGTGTATATATATATATATATACATACTGAACACAACAAAAAACAATGTGATATATATATATATATATATATATATATATATATGTATATATATATATATGTATATATATATATACATACTGAACACAACAAAAAACAATGTGAGTATATATTATATATTTATATATATATATATACAGAGTGTGCAGTTGTAATTTGATCTTAAATTTTACCTCTAGAAAAATGCAGATCTAATTTTAAACTACCAAATAGTCCTCAAATGCATTTGCTTGAGTCACCAAGCATTATATTTCCTTGAGTGTGAAAATTATCCTTGTTACAATGTTCTGAAACGCTGTGACAGAATGCGAGCGTCAAAAAATTGAAAACTGGAAATTGGATTATGTTATCCTTCTGGGATGGACATGACTTTTCCTAAAAAAGCAGTGTGGAAGAACTCAACCCTTCTCTAACTGTCTTCAGGTTCTTCTAGTGTTGTCAATGTTGAAGGCAGCTTTCTTGTCACTAAACGAATCACCTCAAATCACTTGAATAAGAGATGAACTGAGCAGGATGGAGCGGTTTGCTAGAGGTAAGGAGTTAATCGGTCTACTCGTTGGTTCAGAAAGTGTTCCTGGTTTTTCTTTTATAAGATACTCTGATCATAGCTCTTGTACTGAGCCCCACGGATGCACAAAATATACATGTTTTTTTAGATTAGTCCATACTTATTACCACTTTTCTGTATTTTGCATCTTTTCTGCAGTATTTATTTAATTAACTCTGTGGGTAGTTAGCAGGTGCTCTGGTGTGGTTTACTCCATTCTTCATTCCTCTTGAACATCTATCATCCTCATCTCTCCTCCTGTTTTGCTCGTGTTACTCTCTTCTAACACTGTAACACCTCTAACCTTCGGCACCTACATGACCAAATTGTGTTACAAGTGCTGTAAAACTCTTAGTTGTTGTTTGTGTCATGGCATTGAGGACTAGGGTGTCTGTGGACTGCCTGCCCACCCTGAGAAGGGGCCATGCACGTTGAGGATACGTGGTGCAAGGGTTTTCATGAGGCTGGAAAGGCCTAACTGCCCTGTGACCGTGTAATTCCGGCAGGGTTCACGTTGCCCATTCCCCGCCTCCAATGGCTACTGGCTATAGTTGTCTACTCTTGCATGAGGTTTCGGCCAAGTGAGAAAGCCATTGGATCGTCACGTCCTGGGTCGTTGTGCCTTTACTAAGAGGTCCACGGTCAGAAGGCAAGTCAGGCACTCCACTCGATCCATCCTTGCATCCAGACTGGCTGGTTCCTTCTCAGCCACAGAGGGTGGAAACTCTTAGTTAAACTACTAAAAACCATCCCACTCGGCCTGCATTGGCCCTGAACGGCAGGCTCAAAGCTATCCATCTCATAATTGATCTGATTTTTTTAAAAAAATTTTTACGGAGGCATGATAAAGTGTTTAGTCCTTGACCGGCCAGCACAACTAGAGACGGCACTAATATGACCTTATTGTGTTGCAAGTGCCGTAAAACTCTTACTAAAACTATAAAAAAAAACAACAGAGGCCAGTGTTGTTCAGCTGTTAGAATATATCCATTTATTGGCAGTTCGTCTGTGTGGGTGGTTGGTGGGTGCTTTGGTGTGGTTTGCTTCTTCTTTCCTATCAAACATCTGTCCTTATCTCCCCTCCTTCTTTTTTATGTTTGTTACTCTCATAATACCTCTAATCTTCTGGCGCTCATATGACCTAATGCAGTTGCGAGCACCGTAAAACCTCTACAAAAACAAACAAACAGCAGTCGTGTGTGGACTTTTCGCTGATGTAAATCTGCATGGGGATGAATGTCTCCGAATAATTAAAATTAAAATCGTCGAATTGTAGTGGTTGGCTTGAATACACACTTTTGAATAATGACTTTTCATGTCAACATTTTGCAATGTTAGTTCCTATGAATGGCTGTTCTTGGTTATCTGTGTGTAATCAATTTTTGTTTATTGTACATGTACCTATTTTTGTCTCATACATGATACCTTTGATTGAAGTATCGACTTACACAGCCAGTTACCGTGGCATGCCTGTTGTGCAGTATTGCATAAGTTTTGAAAAAAGAAAAAGGAATATTTAGTTTTACTCAGTGTTTACAACCTGGACATAACTGAAGGGTTGATGATGGTTTTCGTCTGTCCCCATCATTTTATGCAAGAAAAATTCTGAAATTATGCAAACTGAGCCCAAAAAATGGGAAATTATGCGATTCTGTTATTTTTAACAAAGAATAATAAAGGAAAAATAATCAGAAATTATGCAAAAAGGGATCAAATTTTGCTAAATTATGCCGGGTGCATAAGACCACGAGGACAGTGTAGCAAGTCCCTTTGTTTTTTACTAGTGGGAGGTTGGAGGGTGCTATTGATATATAGCAGGTCTTGCCTATTATCTTTCCTTCAATAGATTCTCTCTGTCTCTCTTGCTTTTTTTTAATGCACAAACTGGCCAGTGTCTTGTCTGTGTTTCTCTTTACCAAAGATCGTACATAAACAAGATGGTTCACTCAGTTAAATGTGTCAGCGGAAGTCCGTGCATTGCTTCAGATGGCGCTGCAGTCTTTTAAAAAAAATTGAAGCTCTTTTTCGTTTCTTCAGAAGAAAAATAGGAATAGCGCAGTTTGTTAGTTTCACTTTTATTGTTTTTCACACAATTAGGGTAACTGTTCCCAATGTCCGCTCTTTTTTTTGAGAGGGCGCCGCAGAATTTTGAGGACACTTTTTTAATTGCCCCGAAGAGAGGAATGAACTATCTTGTTATACACCATCTTTGTCTTTACTCAATCAAGATACAGAGACTGAACAGGTCTTCTTAAGTTTAACAGCTGACAGTTTTTGCTCCTGTGTTTTCGATAGCTGTTATCGGTCGCTTGGTTTGGTTTGCTATCTTCTTTAGTTTTTCGTGATATAATATATATAGATCTGTGTGCTGTTTTTTGGGGTTTGATTATATTTTTTAGAGGTGAAATATTCAAGTTGCCATATTTTTTGCCCGGGTTTAATTTGTTACAGCCATCTTTAAACACACTATACATGTGTACGTATACTCACTTACTTAAGCTTTTTTAAAATAGTTTTTTTTTTCTTTCAATAACTTTCATTATATTTGTGTACAGAATATATTTTTCTTGACTTGTGACCATCCCTAGAATTGAGTGGTCACTGCATTGATAGCAGCTTTTTGACATCATAATTACTTTTGAAAATCTGGACTTTCTTCTTTAAGTACATTGGGCGGCTCATTAGGATTAGTGAGCTGGCATGTCAACGGATACCTTTTCAGTCGACTAGTTGGTCAAGGAGCTAGTTTTAATCATCCTCAGACAGAAAAGATAGTTGTTACGAGGAAGTTATTTTGGGGAGTATTTCCGTCTGTGTCCTGGAGTGCTGTGTCTCACTCACCCCTTGCTCACCTGACTGGGTAAGAGGGTGGGTGGTTGGCGGGTGCTCTGGTGTGGTTTGCTTCTATTTTCCCCCCATCAAACATCTAACGTCTTTATCTCCCCTTCTTCTTTTTTATGTTTGTTACTCTCTTGTAACACCTCTAATCTTCTGGCGCGCATATATGACCTTATGCAGTTGCGAGCGCCGTAAAACCTCTACTAAAACTATTTAAAAAACCTGATGAGTAAGGTTGAAGACCCTATCAGCGGCAGAAAGGATTTATGTTATGTTAATAGATTATTTGCCGTCAGTCGAAACTAGGTAACATTGAACCACGAATAGTATTTTGTTCTAAGTTTCTAATTAATGAATGTCCAAGTTCTCAGTAGACATGTCTGAAATTTTTAAAATTATTTTCTGAATACTGAATACCCCCGTACGTTTGTGGCACCTTGAGGTACATGGTTGCAAAAAGTTATTTGAGGGTTGTTTTTTCTGTTGCCTGATCAGTTACCATGTATTCAATGAAAGTGAAAGGGATCCGTTGTCCATTCCTTAAATATTTTGTGTTTACCATTGTCAATTTTAAATATTTTTTTTTTATAGAACTTACACTTGGAATTCATCAAGGATAGCTTCGTTCAATCACAGACTCACAATGTTTTTCTCTCATTTTCCTCATGCCTGTACATCATGTAGCCTTTGTAACGGTCATTTCTGTTGTCTTTGTACTCCTCCAATAAAACTTTCCGACGTATTCTTCATTTTTGTGGGGTTTTTGTTCTCTTAGTCTTAGATTAGCAAACAATTTGAGGGCGCCCCTGACAGCGGCTACTTTTTCTTGCTTCCCTCTGTTGCTTCTGTGTGTCTTACTTACTTTTGTGTGTGTGTGTGCGTGCGTGTGCCTTGACGGGCCATATTCTCTAAAAGCGTGTTGTGCGTGCGTGTGTATGTGTGTGCAAGTGTATTTATATTATATTTCTGTTTGTGTCTCGGTGTGTGTACCTGTGGGTGTGTACGTGTGTGTGTGTGTATGTATGTGTGTGCGCGTGCGTGTTTGTGTGTGTGTGTGTGTGTGTGCGTGCGTGTGCATATGTATGTATGCAGTGTTCGGTGCAGGCTACGCCCATACCGAAGTCGCTCGATCGTCTGACTTAATTTGACTTGTAATGTTCGAATTAACAAATACTTTTGGCATTAGCTGGTGATAACTTAATAATACCCCCCCCCCCCCTCACACACACACACACACACACACACACACACACACACACACACACACACACCCCTCTGCCTCTTCTCTGACTATTTCCTCCCCATGGTCTCGCAGCACACAGAGATTAATTAACCCTATCCGTACGTCGTGTTTTACTATCGTATCCATAGGACGTAGGGAACTCTGTTCCACCACCTTCCAAAGAGGAAATTTACTCGTTAATCCGATCCGTACGCTTCGCATAGCAGTCTGTCAAGATGATATTTTGAGAATAAATACTGAAAGTTTGAAAGAGATCTTCGTACTAAAAGTATTCTAAAATGTGAAGAAAACAACCCCGGGGGTACAAAATGACATCAGGGCGTTCGGATAGGGTTAAAACACATCGAGCGTGTGAAGCCAACAGCCTGTGTTTAGTCAGCAACACTTGGCCTTTGGAATTTCCTTCCACTGTTCCACTTAAAAAGTTCGCGCTGCAATGGTTAGACGACCCGCTGGCAGAGTAGGCCTATATAATTTCTATTTCTTTACTCCTTTTTTACACAATGTCATGTTTTGGTGTGTGTGTGTGGGGGGGGGGGGGGGGGGGTTCTTCTGTCTCGCTCTTTTTCTGCATAAATAGTATAGTCGATGTGCGTCTGTTTAGAAAAAAAAAACCACACACACACAAAACCCAAACAAAACAACAAACAAATTAAAGCAAAACAGAACGCCAAAACAACAAATGAAGGCACCATAGAAAATGAGAACGTAATGGAAACATTGCTTGCTGCGTGCAACCTCCCCAATGCAATGTCATTACACAGCTGATTATATTATTCTCAAGGTCGCAGGAAGCCAGTCGTTGGGACAGATTCGTTGTGGTGTCAGGTTTCAGAATCTGGGTCAGATCTCGAGAAGTGGATGGTTGGCGGGTGTTCTGGTGTGGTTTGCCTCTGAATTTCTTTCCTACCAAACATCTATCGTCCTTATCTGATCTCTCCTCCTTCTTTTTGTGTTTGTTACTCTCTTGTAACACCTCTAATTTGCGGCACTTGTATGACATTGTGTTCATCATCATCACTGCCTTTCTCACCCTGCACCAGGGTATAGGCCACGGACAAACACCTTACACCTTTCTCTATCCTGGGCTAGCCTCTTGATATTATTCCGTGTCTTCCCACTTTTCTGTACATCTATTTCTGTGATTCTTCTCCAGGTTCCACGCGGTCTCCCCCTTGATCTCTTAACCTGTGAGTTCCAATCCAGAACTTTCTTTGTTATTGTGTTGCAAGTGCCATAAAACTCTTACTAAAACTAAAACTAAAAACAGATCTTGAGAATGAAAATAGAAGTAGAAGAAAAACGATGGTTAGGAAAAGTCCAGAGGTAGTAATAAGACACAAGGTGTCGGTCGGATAGACACACAGATACGCACATACGCTACGTGCACGCGTACAGACAGACTGAGACACACACACACAAACAGATAATTGCTTGTATAATGTACTCACCTTGCACGCCCACGTAAAGTGAAGCGCGCGAACACAATGCATGCACACTCATGCTCAAGGACCACATTAAGTAGCCTACATATTATATTCGGACCACCCACTGAACATGATACACAAGTGCAC